>NC_135998.1:6730316-6967455 GCF_048128805.1 Centroberyx gerrardi | reverse complement strand
AGGTAAGATGGAGAAAAGTAATTTTAGGGCAATGGACTATGTGAGGGACCAAGTAAGCAGGCAAAGGGGTTGCAGGTGTAATTTTCAAAAATATGGGTTTTTATTACCCAAACTCAAAATACATAACATAAATGCAAAAGCAAAGTTCACAATAAACAATAATTGAGGTCAACTGAACAGAAGATAAATCAAATAATTCCAAATTATATACAGTAGAACTGAACAGAGCAAACTGACCTAACAAAATGACACACTGGGGAACATACAGTACATAGTGGCTGATCAGACCAACTAAACAACGAGGGGGGGATAGACATAAACTAAACAAATAATACATAACATGGCCATCTGCATGCACCTTTATCGTTATTTTACCAATATGCACTCTGTCACTCCACTCTGTTGTGGTTGTGGCTTGACTGATGAGTTTGATCTCACCTTCTGTCTAACTATTTACACTTATAATTCAGTGTATATATTTATCCTTAGCTATTCAAGAATGTCACATTATAAATCAAAGTAGGCAGCAAGGCATGGGTAGTGCATCTCCATCTGTTAACTAAATGAAGGCATTCTTACATTCTTGCAAGTAAGCGAGCCATGTACTTTGAAGGCCACATCTTATTTTTGGTCTGTTCTGATTACTAAGCCTTATATCCAAAGAGTGCCTTACCTTACATTGGAAATCAACTGACTCTTATCCTAGCTCTGAGTGATGGAGTTCATATGTACAAAAGACTCATATCACTTGGGCCTACATGCTAAGCAAACTGCACACCTGTAGTACATATGGCAGGTTTTTAATTACGTTTTAAAACTGTACATTATAGTTTACTTCCAACATGAGATATACACCATTGAAAAAAAACACTGACACCCACCCTCCCATATTGACTACTGGCAATAAAAAAAATTGCTTTTGTCCAATTTGAAACCTCCAACATGGAGAAGAGGGAGAACAAACAAAAGTGTAAGACCGGGGAAGAAGGGTGGAGGGGGAGAAAGGAAAGGCCGAGGGAGGAGAAGGTAAAGAAGAGGGAGAGGGATGAGAAAGAACGGTGAAATATGAGTTAACAGTGTGATGACCACGAATATTGTAAACAGTATATATTTGAAAATAAACTATAACAGGAAGAAACCAATCATCACATAAAGAATAACGCCCTGGTCTATTAATGAGCTTGTTTTTCTGCAGGAAAAAAAAAAACCCTCTTTGAAGTTACAATATGGAGTAGGAGTAGGTCAAACTTAAGGGAAGCTCGTCTGAGCTCGTCTAAAACAGTGGTTCTCAACATGGGGTCCGGGGACCACCAGGGGTCCTTGAGGGGGTTCCAGGGGGTCCCCAGCAAACTGATAAATTGTTAATCTTCAGCATTATTTAATTTACAAGAAGTTAACACAGTTAGAGAATGTAGAAGAATGACTGTTTTGATCATAGTTTCTCTGTTATTCCTCTACCCACAATACAGATAGTATTCTGGACAGGAATTCTGGACAAAATCATATCTAACAATAAAAATATTCTCAGATTTGGGTCAGAGACAAAATCTCATCAAATGGGGGTCCGTGGCTCTAATGTGGACTAAATTAGGGTCCTTGATATGAAAAAGGTTGAGAATCACTGGTCTAAAGAACACTCAATCACCCTTCATCGCAAGTTAAAGTGGCCGCTTCACTCACTCTGGATTGTGGCCTCGAGGGAGTGTGAGATGCTGTTTAGAAAAATGTCATTTCCCAAAGGGGTGAAATGAACTCCATCTCTCAGAAATAAGCCAGGGCAGTCAAACGTTATGTGAGGATGCCCTTCGCTGTCACCACCCAACTTCCTAACAAATGTGGCCATCACACTTTTCACCCGCATTCTGGCCTGGTCGATCTTCCCCGGATCGGCAGCCCTCCACTGGCTCCTCTCAGTGATGGAAGAGAAGAGGATCGTCATCCCTGTGAACTGCTGGTGGAGGCGCCGGAGGCAGGTCTCGCTTCATCACTGTGACAAGCTCCACACCCTTGATCTTGCTGAGGTCATCGCCGCTGCAGTCGATGAGCAGGACATCCGGGGCTGTTCTTCCTCTCAGGGACAGGTAGAAAAAGGGGAGAGGGTTCCTCCATCTCAGGCCAATCTAGCCAAACCACCAGACCCCGGCATCCAGCCCATGGGCTGCCACCTGTGGTGCGCCTGGCTCTTTCTTCCCCACATCAGATGTAGCTGTCCCCAATGAGCCACACTTTTTGACCTGAGGATTAAAATACATAGAATACTTTCTATAAATACACAGTGTGAGTAGAACTCCTGTACAGAGAAAATGGTTAGATATATGTACAGTTTTCAGTTGGTCTATAGATTTATAACCTATACACTTATACATACATTTTACAATAGGAAATTGGTTATTTTGGACATATTCTGATTAATAGATAGACAGTCCTTTCCACTTAAAGGACTTTCACTTCCAACATTCAAATGAAATAGAGGTGAGGCCCAAAAGATTGAAGGACCAAGGTATTAATGTCTCCAAATCATATTACATCAACAATATAAAATGAATGATTGAAAACAACTTTAATATTCGCTTGTGTTTTTCAGGTGATTGTAAACCATGCAAAATAAAAATCCAAATCCAAAGTCGTCACTGAAGCTGATTGAGAGCACCTGGGCCCGGTGTACTCATTGGGCTTAAAAAGCCGTCTGATCATCAGTTGCTCTCTCCCTCCTCACCTATGCACACCTTTTGTTCTGTTCTTTTGGTTTGATGTAGTTTGTGTTGTTTGTTTACCCCTTAGTTTTAGTTAATAAACTATTGTTTTAACTTTTACTTGGGCGTATGGCTCCCTCACTGTTACTTCCTTGAGCCGGGTTGTAACAAACACTAGACACAGTAAATAAGGTGTGCTCCCCCTATGCCAACAGCAGATGGTAGCGTTGCTTAAAGAATGGCCATGTTGTATTCAGAGTAGAATAGTAGGAACTGAAGATGACCTGGATTTAGGCCTGAAAATTTGACTCTGCCTCGACCCAAACTCAGGGCGAGAGACTGAATCCCACGAATGCTTTTCTAATAATGGTGGGTCACACTTTAGCACACTGTTGATACTAATTTCCTATCAAGTGACTATAATGTGTCAGTAAAAATCTACTGAGTTGCAAGTGATACTCTTAATTGTGTGAAAAGTAGTCCGGGTTACTTTTAGGGTTGGGATTAGTCCAAGGTCAGGGTTAGGGCTTCATAGTTTGTGGAGATGCACCAAATAGGCAAGTGACACTTTGTTGAACATACTTTTTGTCACCTGATAGTTCAATACCAACATTTGCCTATCCAAATAAAGCGTTACCTAATGGGGTTTCTCAATTATAATATATAATATATTAAATATAATTTTGAAATGTGTCTGAACCAATTAACAGGTAACACAAGAGCCAGTGCTTTATTACTGCTCAATAGGGAACTTTTCTTCCAGAATCAGTGCAATATTGTCTTTTATTGTCATTCTTTTTTTATTGAATTAAAAGCCTCTACATGTAGCCCTAAATTTTCTTTGCTTGCCCCCCCCCTAAGAGGTCAGAGGTCAGGGTCCGCTACAACAACAACAACAGTCCTGGAGCTGGTAAGGATTCAGTGTCTTGCTCAAAGACACTTCAGCAGGATGCTTGCCATCATAGGGGCTTGAACCTGGTTCCTGCTGCCCCCAGTGATTTATGTGTTGAGTAAGACTCAAGATCCTTAGTGTCCACAAATTAAAACTTGGTGTATAATTTTATAAACACATGGTCGTCAGTTTGAAGTGATGAATTGTTTCTCTTAATTCCTGAATAAAACTGCCTTTTCAGAGATACTTGGATGATGGTGGTGCCAACCAACTGATGATTCAGAAATTAAACCACCCAAGCTACTGTATTTTATGCTTTGAAAGCAGAGATTAAGCCCAGTATTTAAATCTTAAGTATAGGCCATACAAAAGAATGATGCAGTGATATCTAGGCTCTCGTGATGTAGTGTGACAATATAGGAGCGTGAGACGGTCATAAAAGTTGTTGTAAAAATGTCAGCCCATTTCACCACACACGCACACAGAGTAATGGAGTAGCTGCATTGATTAACATAGTGTGCTGTCTGTGTGAATTGCCTTTGATTTTCTATGTAATTTTCCTCTGCACACAGTTGCTGCCTCTGAGAAAGTATGTGTTGTGATGCACTGTTTTGTGTAGGTGTGTATGTGTTGTTTAAACCCTATCACAACAATGTGCACACACAGGATTCAAACCCTAGTCTTCCAGACCATGTGCAGACAGCATGACCACTGCACCAAAATGGAATGATTACCAACACTGAAGAATATTTAGCTTGAAGGAATACTGATCTCCTAAGGATAGTCTAGTTCCAGGAATATCACCAACTCAATGGCTTGTCTGTTAGGACAGACGAGCAAAGGCAGGAGTTCCAGTCCAATCTTTTATTATGGGATAGCTTAAACTGGTTTATCTGATAACAGAAGAAAAAGGGATAAAGGATATTAATCTAGATATCATAATTCCTAATTTCAATAATTAATAATCCAACAAAGGTAATTTAACTTCAAACACGATTACAATGTAAACCTAGGAATTAAGAAATAACTTTACCACTACTGAAACTTAGTCAGTACAGCATATAAATCATAAACTACTAAAGCTGCTATAAATGCATTTCAAACCAAAGGAAACTTACATATCATATACACAGATCAAACTATTGGAGGGATGAGGCATCTACATGAGGCCAGCCAGCTTCTTTGTTCTCAAACATTTGCTACAGGTGAGCTGGCTGCCTATATTGATTCTGAGGCTCCGCCCATCCAGGAAGCAGTGAGACAGGTAGAGGAAGGTTAAAGTGGGAGGGGATTTTCCACAAACATGTTGATGAATTCCTTCTTTATAACTTGTCTAGTATCACAACCGGAGCGCCCCCTTTATGTAAGAAGGTTGCAGTAATTATTTTATTAGGGTGGCTCTTAAAAGAGCCTTTGGGGGTATGTGAGGGAGAGGCAGGCCTGGTGTGGTTTCTTCACATTACACCTGACAGCCCGCCTCTGTCAGGTGCACACCGTCGGGTCGGTACAGCCATTTATTTTTGTGGTTGATGGCTGAGTGGGTGATGGTGGGCATCGCGTGATCCCACAGGAATGCAGATACCACAATGTTGAGACGGCACCTTGCCCTGTTAATTTGTGGCATCTGCAGTCAGTATAGCCACATGATCCTCTCTGTGATGTCCGACCACAGTATCGTGGTTTTCGGGAGCATGGCCATAATGGCGCGGAGATCCCTTTTCATCCTCCGCGCCAACTCCCTCCCGGACACGTAGACTAGATCGTTCTTTCCAACATGCAGGACCAGTATGGCAGGAGCAGACCTGGTAGCCCTGAGGCTCCTCGATGTAGGGGTCAACCTGGTCCAGCTCACCCCTCTCCTTCCCTCCCAGTGGATAGATATCCCAGGGAGAGATAGATCGGGCATTGATCTGACCACAGCTCGATGGGCTGCCCAGTACACCACCGATTCGCTGACAATCCACACATTCTTCTGCTCGGCCATGGTGTTTGTGTTTACAAACGCCACCCAGCCAAACAAGAAGTTGACGCACAACCAAGTATGGAAACTGAACCACAGTTCACTCACTGGATCTCAAGACATGGCTGGTCCACGTAGCTCCTCATGGAGGGACTCTTCATTTCCACTAGGCCAAGGAGCATCTGGGTGGATTACCAATCCACAGGGAGAGCAAATCACATTCTTAATCCTGGCATATTCCCTTAGTGCTCTGGATTCCATTGCTAGACCTCTCTTCATAGCTTGTGTCTGATATACACCTTTCTGGTGTATATACAGCCAGCTTCTCCTCTCTATAATTACAGATCTCCCTAAAGTCAGAGGAGGTAAAGAAGGAATGAAGGAAGATCTGGTGGAGGATCATGGAGGGTGATGTACCTGCTTGGCACCACAGGTTGCTGATAAGATAATGTACTTTCGGCTTGTACTTTGCCCAAGGTAGAGTCCACCAGTGGCACATTACTGGAAATGTTCATAATTGTAATTAAGGGTGCTAATGCACCTGGGAATTCTTTGTACAGATGCTGGAAAACTGAAATGCTGGTACCGTAGAAAGATGTGGTCACTGTAGTTGAAGTTGGGTTGTGGTCGATGTTGTCCATAGCAGTTATGGTTAGGCTCCATTCAAACTGACACACACCTGGTGCAACTGGCCCCAGAATCAAAATTAAACACTCACACTCAGAGAAAGCCCAGAAAAAACACAGCAGTTATTTAATGAGCAATGACAGAATGCAAACTCAGCAAGTAACAATGATATGAAGACAACTCACCAAGTAGTTTGTCCATTTTGTCTTTGTTTATTTGAGGAGGCTGTGGTGGTTCCAGGGAGTTGCTGGCATTGGACTTTACCCTGTCAAAGAGTGAGTGGGTGGCCATCTCCTCCCTGGAGAAGATCTGGGTCTTCAGATCTTGCGAAATACTCTAGGACAGTACTCCAATTAATTAATTTATATTTATTGCCACACAGACGTTTCGGGCAAGACGCCCTTCTTCAGTGCGCTTTTTAGGCAAACAAACTGAACCGGTCACTCGCAGGTGACTCTTATTGGTAATCAGGCTGACGCAGCAGCTTCCAAAAAAATCACAAATTAGTTATATCATTTTTAGATGTACTAACAACAACACTCAGAGGACATAAGGCGTAATCGTAACAACACTCAGAGGACATGAGACAACCTCTAGGCTATTCCAACAATAAACAAATATTTATGTAGTCCGATACATTGCAAAATAGCCTAATTAATTAATTTTCTTCATCCATGCATAGCATAAACATTATCTAGGTTAGGCATACCTCCATGTTTTAACATAACAGAAAAATATCACAAAAAACCTCACAAAAAACAAGATAAAGACAACTCTTCATTGAGCCCCTTTGGCTCCAGTGTATCAAGAAAATGTATCCAAAAACATTCCTTTTGAAGAAGGATTCTTTCCCGATCCCCACCTCTAGGTGGAGTTTTAACAGTCTCACTGCCCATGTATCTGAGATCTCCTGTTGTGTGGTGGTGGCTGTTGAAATGCCTAGCAACCGATGATTTTACATCATGATTGCGGATTGAACACTTATGTTCACAAATCCTTGTTTTTAAATCACGCTTCGTTTTTCCAACATAATATAGGTTACATGGGCATTTTAATAGGTATACAACAAATTTAGTATTGCATGTTATTCTGCCTCTAACATTTACAACAGTTCCAGTCTTAGGATGGGGAAAGTGATTACCTCTAATCAGACCATGACATTGAACACAATTAAAACAGGGAAAGTTCCCACTTGGGATACTAGACAAGAAGTGAGAAGACCTCTTTGGTAAATCAGATCTCACCAGGTAGTTACGCAGATTAGACTGCCTTTTATAGAAAAATCTTGGTGGCACTTGAAATGCCCTGCTGATTTGAGGGTCCGTTTCCAAAATGTGCCAATATTTGTTTATAACCTCTTTGACTGCACCAGATATTGGGCTATATGTAGAAACCAGTGAGACTGAGTTACCGGAAGAATCTCTTTGTTTGTGCTTAAGTAAATCATTTCTCTGGACCTGACGCACTCTGTCTATTGTATTGTTAATCAGAGTGGTGCTACTAGTGACAAAGTTTTCACAAAGCTCCTTAGCTTGTGTTTCAAAGACATCGTCTGAATCACATATACGTTTATATCTTAAAATCTGACTATATGGCAGGCTCCTCTTAAGTGAGGGTGGATGGTAGCTACTATAGTGAAGGAATGTGTTTCTATCTGTTTCTTTTTTTAATTTTTTTTTTAAATTTATCTAACCCTGTACACCTGTGCACTACATTGCCATTTTTCTTCACCAAAACATCTAGAAACGAAATCCTATCTAGATCATAGTTAAGTATGAATTTAATAGATTCTTTCTTAGCGTTTAGATACTCATGAAACTTTTCCAGGTCTTCGACATTACCACTCCATACAAAAAACAAATCATCAATGTACCTCCAGTAAGTCTTGATAAACTTAGAAAATGGATTGTTGTTGTAAATAAAATCTTCCTCAAACTTGCCCATAAATAAATTTGCATAGTTTGGTGCTACAGGGGAGCCCATAGCCATGCCCCTGCACTGCAGATAATAACGATCCTGAAATCTGAAATAATTTTTAGTTAAAACTATATCAGTTAAGGACAACAACAACTCAGTTGGAGGATGTAACTCAGATCTCTGGTTTAAATAATAACTCAAAGCATTCGTATAGGCTTGATACATCCATAGTACATACTATATCAGTGGAGGCAATGTTGCAGTTTTCAAGTTTTTTCAGAAAATCAGTAGTGTCTTTCAAATGAGAGGGTAATGTTTGTACCAAATCTTTAATATGAGAGTCAATGAATTGCGAGATGGGTTCGGTGAGCGAGCCAATGCCCGAGACTATTGGGCGTCCAGGTGGATCTCTCAAATTCTTGTGAATCAAGCAAGGTGTACAACACAGGTCTTATGGGATTCTCTTTAATCATGTATTTATATTCATTGTCCGAAATCGCTTCATCACGTAAGTAGCGCTTCAGCGTGTCTTTAATTTCTTGTCCAAATCTGAAAGTCGGATCTGTGTCCAGGGGGGTATATATTAGTCCTCAGTCTTCAGATCTTGCAAGATGTGTTTCAGGTTGTTGCTGTGATATGATTTACAAATTGGAGAGAGAATTGAAAATTGTCCTTGTGTCTTGCCCACTGGCTTTCTGGCCCCCTGTGACAATATCCCCCACTCTGAAATTGATTTTGATTTTGTGTGTGCATATGTGTGTGTGTGTGTTTTGTGTGTGCGTGTGTTTGGTGGGTGAGGGGGTTAAATGAGTAAGGGAGAGTAATATTTTCACAAACTGCATAAAGGAAATTTGCCTCTCTAAAAAAGTATGGCACATTTGTAGTAAAATATTGATTAATGTTCTACCCTCACTGCTCTTAAATATATCAAACAAAACAACAAATGGATTTCTTGGGGTGACGGAGCCAGACTGGACAAGAGGAGTAGCAGGGCAGGAAATTAACTTTCATCCAACTCCCACAATGGGAGTGCTTTCCAAAACACACCAGATATTTTGCATTGTTGCGCTGTATTAATTGAAGCTTCAAGCAGTGAACCCATTTCCAATACAATGGGCTGAAAAGCCTCAAAGCTTCAGAAAGTCCAGTTTTGCCATCACTAGTCTCTGGCTCAAGCTGATGACGCGACATGCAGATGATCCGCCAAACCCCGTCTCTTCCTCTCTGGACACGCCTCTCTCCTCTAACCCCACCCCCCACGTCAAAAAGACGCCACAAAGTGAAATGCAAAGAAAAAGAAGTATTGCAAAGAAAAGAAAATGAGTAATCCCCAAAAAGTGCAAAGAAACTGCAAAGAAATTAAGAAGAAGAAGAAATTAATATTTTAAAAGGGCTCAAAGTGATCAATTTCTTGCAAACATCAAATTTCATTTTACAATACCTCACTTCCGTTTACAATACTTTGGTTTAATTTCTAAATTGTGTTTTTTGTTGACAATACTTCACTTTAGTTTGCAATATTTTTTTTTTTTGTGGCGTCATCTTGACTCCACATACAGTAGACATAATTTACCAAATTTCTCATTATGTGACACTGGACTTGACCAAGCTTAATGTTACTTGGAACAGCAAGAAATGCCTAGGTTAGCCTCGGTTCAGTTAACCTCTTACTAGATTTTCAAGTTGATAAAATCATGAAATTGTATTATTGAGTGCTCTATCTGGTGACTCACCATACTAAGATGAATGTTCTTATCTGTGTTCAGCTTGTCATTGTTGTTCTGTCACCACTTTCCCACATTTTTCCATCACCAGTCTATCTAATAAGCAGTCTTAGTGCAATGTTGTCAATACTTAAAGGTAGATAGAGAGGGGGAGAGAGAGAAAGAGAGAGATCCACACACAGGATGGTTCCAGAGACCGTCTCGGTGGAGCCGACCCAGATCAACCCATGATTTCAGGTGCAAATATTCGGGACTAAAGCCCGGAAAGCCCAGGGTGGCTGTTCACTTTGTTTCACTCACTACGAAAACGACCGACATTCTTGGTGACGTTGGTAAATACACACAGCATCAGTGTGACTGAAAATAATGTCAGAGCAGCCGGATACGTCACACAGAAAACGACTAACGAGGAGGCAATCTCAGGCTGAATAATGGAGTGGGAACAAAATGGCCATTCAGTCTGGATATTAGGCTAGATACACACTGATCTGGACTCTTTCTTAGAGTTGCATCACTCAGTCTGACCTCTTCCTGCTGGTTTTCCCTCCGCAGCGCTCCCCACCCCATTTAGTAAAAGCTACTTTCACTTTTATTAAACTTAAACTCCGTGTCCGCTCTCACTTTGTCTGCTTTGCTGAATTTTTCTTTTGCAAGGCCAGGCATCCCACCACAAAAACACACACATATAAACACACAGCTAACCAGTGGTCATTGACAGACACTTTTGTATTCAGCACTTTGCCTGGCATGACCTGTCCAAACCCCGGCATCACATGACTATAGGATGAGTAGCCTGCTCACTATCTTACCCAATTTGTCATCTGAAAGGGGAGGAGTGACTTAACACCGTGATGGCACATTGTATCAGCCAGAATACACACACACACACACACACGCTCACCACTATCAATATTTATAATACTTGTAGTGAAGCTCAAGTTTCTCTTTAAATATGAATGATTCTAAATTCTGTTAAAATTTATAGCTGAACAGTGAAGATGCATAGGTACGGTTTATGGACTGAGAGGTTCTTCTAGGGTGTGGACACTGTGTGTGTGTGTGTGACAGACCCTCATTCTCGCAGGTCAATATTTATCCAGTCCTCTAGGCTTACCTTGGATCCTCTTCTCATCCATTTCATCACTCCTTCTGGACTTTGTGTGTGTGTATGTGTGTGTGTGTGTGTGTGTGTGTGTTGGAGGTAGGGTGGGGTGGGTATATCTCTATCACCACACAGGCAGAGAGGAGTGTGTGTGTGTATAACCCCTCCGTATCTCCACACTGGCAGAGGAAGAGTAATAGTTTGACTTCCTAAGCCAAATTCATAGTGCTTCTTTTTCTCAGCGCTCTTTTGGTAGAGAATTGTTTTCCCATTGCAGCTGATCTTGCTGACTCTGCTTTTATTTTCCGCTCTGTGTGCTCCTGTAGTAAGTCTGTGATCTTTCTTGTTTCCTCCTGGTTTTTATTCTTATGTTTATGTATGACTTTGAAGGAAACGTTTCAGACAGGCATACACATGCATTGGTTACTGTTGTATAAAAGCAATAATACCACTGAGCAATTCTTTACTGTGACTTTGGTGATGCCGACTGTTTAATCACCATCTTACCTATAATCACAGTACAGAATGCCCTCTAGAGTATTATTGATACAATCCATGTTGAATACATATGGAAGAGTATTAGGGCCATTGTGGGTGAATGTTTTTTTTTTAGTGCAATATTTTACCGTAATATTCTGGGAAAAAAAATAAACTAAGACATTTTTGAGAAAAAACGAGAAGAAATTTGCAAGAAAAATCTCAGAAGAGTTTTTTCGGAGAATATTACCCCCCTCCCCCAAGCTCTGCTAAAAAAACCTCACCTACAATGGCCTTAATACCCTTCGTAAATACATAACTAACACAATACATACACTAATATACAATATGCAGCCTTTTGATGAGCATTGCGTTCATAATGATCTGAATGAGAGACAAAGACATGCGAGTCACACAAACCACATAATGTGTACTCCGTGTAACAGGGGAGAGACAAACAAAACAATAGAAATATTCAGATGTGGAAAATGCATTTGATTACCTTATAATTTGCTTTGGGAGATTTTATGAAAATGAATGATAAAAAGTAGGTTGTGTTTCTTTTTTATATCTTTGAGAATAAAGGAACTATGATGGGTCCTCACATAAACACAAGCGCACGTTCACGCACACACACACACACACACACACACACACACACACAGTTGCTATATATACTTGTGAAGCCAGTTCATTGACTCACACATGTTCCCTAGCCATTAACCTAACCACTTAATAACTAATCCCTAATTAACCCTAATTTTAAAGAACCTTTACATTTTAAAGCACGTTTTGACCATCAGAACGTGCTTCCGACTGGGTCTTTTATAGTTGGACTAAATTGAAATATAAGAACTAACACACACACTAACACACACACCACTGAACCTTCACCTTAAAATTCATGCTGCTTTTGAACCAAATACCAAATACTCACATAGGCACAAAGCTGTCCATCACATTGGTCCAATTTCCACTTCTGAGATGCTGACCTTTCGGGTTCACTATGATGGTCGAATTGAGATGTGTTGAAAAGGATATATTCAAGAGTTTTGAACCAGACCAGCTTCGCCTTTCCTCTTCTCTCCTTTTCTCTCCTCTTCTCTATCAGGACAGAATATGTTAATTGCCTTTTTACTGTCAAATTACCAATGTGTGTGTCTTTACATGCATGCTTGTGTGTATCTTTGTCTATGTCTGTGTGTGTGAGAGAGAGAGACAGAAAGACGCAGGCATGCCTAACAGCTCAGTAGACTCCAATTAGAGAGAGGCGTGAGAGAGGTGCACTCCTGCTAGTCTGTCTCCTCTCTGAGTGCTTTAGATCCTAAAATGAGAGAGAGAGAGAGAGAGAGAGAGAGAGAGAGAGAGAGAGAGAGAGAGAGAGAGAGAGAGAGAGAGAGAGAGAGAGAGAGAGAGAGAGAGAGAGAGAGAGAGAGAGAGAGAGAGGGAGGGAAAGAGAGAGAGAGAGATGAGAAAGTGTGACACATAGAAGCAGAGGATGAGAGGCGGCGGAAGGTAGAAAGGAAGAAGGTGAGGATAGGACGGAAGTATTTGTGTGTGTAAGTGACGGAATTTAAGTTTAAAAGAAAAATATAAATTTTTTAACTAAAGGAAAAATTCACTCAGATACACTTACACTGTTAGATATTGTTAGATACTGTTAGATATTCTATCTATCTGTGATGTTCAATGCATTCCAGGGGTTATTTTGTGATGAATTGTTGTAATGTGTTTTTTTTTTTTTGGTGTACCCACTTTCTCTCAATCTGCCTCATCTACTTCAGTTACTGATTTCCTACATATCCCAGAATGCCCCTTACTCAAAACGCAACATATCTTGTTGCTGCATTGCATTCTGGTCTATCTCCTGCTCCTGTGTGTGGAGAAATTGGTCTCTCTCCTCTTCTATGATGGATTTCTCCCCGTGTGATTGTTGGACGTCTCTTGGTGCAAAATGGCGGCTCTAGAAAGAAGCCCTCGCTCTTTGATTCTGAGGGACTGACACCAAAACCTGACGTTTACCGCTGATGTTTTACATCCTGAAACATTTTCTGATATCAAACTTCATTGTAGCTGCTGGAAATATCTGGACAAGACGCCATGTTGTCTACGTTTGGCCAGTTATCCACAGGAATAAGAAAAATACACCACCAAACAACATCAAGTATAAAGAAATCTTCAAGGATATAACAGTTAAGTTAGAGGCTTACTTTCAGTGTGGGCTTCATTCACACTCTGTGATAGAAAGGCTGTGGGTGTTTCCGACCCTGTGTCCTTAACTATTGATTGCGACCAACCCTTCCTGTCTGTTCACAAAGCTCAGCCTGTATTTCTCCCAAATAAATTCTGAGCCAGATCTATCATTGTCTGCAGCTTGAAAATGTGTTTCCTCTATCCAGGGCTAGAGTCTGTCACTCCTGGCTATCCCAATCCTGGAGCAGTGGCTACGGCATTCCCAACATCATCTCACACAAATATGTGAAATGAATACAAACTCTGAAACGCCGATTTACGTGCTGTGGACACGTGTGAAAATAAAGTTTCTCCCCCACAAATTGAAATATGTTCTAAAGGTTGGCTAACGGTTACGTTTAGGCAAGTAAAGGTTATGGTTAGGCAATTAAAACAACTTTGTTAAGGTTAGGGCTTGGTCATGGTTAAATAAGAAAAATGTGTGCTACAAATGTGACTCATGGTAGAAATTTCCTTTGTGCTAGCAGGGAATTGAACTCGGTCGTTGAAGTCAAACTCATCCGCCCATCCACCACCGACCAACACCCTTACTTTCCACCATGCTACTTCAATGTGACACTTCTTTCTGTTTATAGTCGTGTCTCCCTCATGTAACCGTTTCGTGCTGGGAATGCATAATTTTGACACTTTATGTGCCACCAACACCTAATTTGCTCTTGACAAGTTGTGTTCATTTCACGTTTTTCTGTGAGATCAGGTTGAGCATTCCTCATACAGACTGGTGCCTAACTGGGCCAGTGAAACACTTAAACTCAACATCCGCCTATTCAAAACACTTTATACTCCTTGAGCTGGCATCAACACCTTTCTTTGAGTCAAAATGAGATATCTAACCTCCTCTGCTGAAACATTGGTCGGGACAGTGTCTCTCTCCACCGGGTGCCTTGCCCATCAAAGCACAACTCAAACAAATCTCAGCTACCAGACACACAGTCAGCAGTAATAAACTATTTCATGTAATATCAGAAGAAGAAAAAAGAGATAATAGAAAAAGCTGTATGCAAACAGCGCACATCGTCAGCAGCCGAACCCTCTAACATACATCAGACTCCTAGCATGCAGACAGGGTGAGCGAGGTTCTCTCACTCTATTCTCCACTTCATTGATTTGTCAGCTGGTGATAACAAAGCAGAACTGCATGGTTCAGTATCAGACTCTCTCACTCCCTCCCTTTTCACAAAGTATTTGTCAGCGTATCACCACTTTAACGCCCCCTCTTCTTCTTCTCCTTCACTTCTGACCAAGTACCAGAGGTTCCTCTGTATATTCCAACAGGCTTTTTTAATCCTGTAAGTTAATGTGTTCTCTTACAGCTCATCTCCACCAAGCAGAACCCCCCCCGATGCATAGGGCTCTGCAGGGTTGAGTCCTCTAGAGCAGTGGTTCTCAACCGTTTTGGCTCAAAACAAAGCGATGAGGCGTCCTGGTGGCTCAGTGGTCTAAGGTGCACACCATGTACAACACGACGTCCTGGGTTTGAATTTGACCTAGGACCTTTGTTGCATGTCATCCCCCTCTCTCTCCCTGTCTTTCCTGTCTATCTCTACTTTGAACTGTCGAATAAAGGCGAAAATGCCCAAAAAATAATCTTAAAAAAAACAACAACAACGAAGCAATGCCTACAAGTGTGCAGATCAACCAAAGAACGATTTTCCCTTTTCAGGTCATTTCATTTGATTCATTATCAAAGGAGGCCTAGAGACTGAAAACTATTCAGTACTTAACAAGAAAAAAAAAGTGTTTTTCCTATCCCATAAATCATCTTGCGACCCCCCCCCAAAATTATCTTGCGACCCCCTGGGGTTATCCCGACCCCCAAGTTGAGAAGCACTGCTGTAGAAAAGGAAGGCAGAAGGCTAGCTCATTAGCAACATACTGTAAAGCTGTACAAGTCTCACATTTCACTACATGCTTGCTTCAAAATTCAAATTTTATTCCCATCAGAAGGTACAAAGTATCTATCTGAAAAGGGAAGTTATCTTGGTGACTTGCTCTAGCATTCATCATTCTCCTCTGACACAAAATTTTCAGGCCAACCATAAGTTATCTCTTGCCTTGGAGCCCCATTTCAATCAGATCAGCAGCAGATTTCAAATGAGGCTGAAAACTTTCACAGTTGGTTCCTTGAGCCGTGCGGCGCTGCTGTAATGGAAACGAACAGAGAGTTGTGGTTTCCGTGGCATGGGGAGGCTCTCTAGTGGAAAAACACTGTTAAAGTGACACTAAAACACTATTAAAACACAACCCACCCCACTGGCAATGGTATCTATCTATCTATCTATCTATCTATCTATCTATCTATCTATCTATCTATCTATCTATCTATCAGGTGTTGCACAACAAAGTGGAATGACTGCATGATGATGATGATGATAAGAATTGTCATCTTCCTCTTCTTGTCATTAATGGTTCAATAGATTCTCAATGGATCAGAGTATTCTCTACCCTTGTTAAAGGCTATCTATCTATCTATCTATCTATCTATCTATCTATCTATCTAAAAAGTTTACTTGGTGAAATCAAACTTTTTATGTAGCGTGCATCATTCTCTACTGTCAAAATTTTTCAGGCCAACCATGACCTATCTCTTGCCTTGGAGCCCCATTTCAATCAGATCAGCAGCAGATTTCAAACAAGCCTGAAAACCTTCCCAGTTGGTTCCTGGAGCCGTGCGGCGCTGCTGTAATGGAAATGAACAGAGAATTGTGGCTTTCATGGCATGAGGAGGCTCTCTAGTGGGCAAAAAAAACCCAACAACTTTTAAAACACTACCCACCCCACTGGCAATGTTATCACTTAAACCATCCACAAGCCAGGAAAACCCCATGGTATAGGCCTACTTTAATCTATGTGTTGGTGTCTGCTGGGGCTGGAGCAGCAGTATGTAAATAAACAACAGAGGGCAGTATGAGACTTCAAAACACCACCAGGGATGCACCTGAGCCCTGTTCCATAAAGCGAGTTTACCAAATAAGCCAGGCTTCTTTCGGTTAGTCTGACTCATTTTCAGTTGATTCGGTTCCATAAAGCAAGTTCAACATAGTTCAAGCTCAGTTACTATGGTAACTTATGCTGGGAAACTAACCTGGTCCGGGGCAGGCTAACTGTCAGGCTAAGCCTGAGTTGTTGCTTAACCAGAGTTCCTGTAACACTGACCCCACGGGAAAGCCATGATTTTACCACTGACTTTCTGGCGTGCTGCCATATTATTTTACTTTATTAACCACTATCAGTCAAAAAATTAAAGTTAATAGAAAATCAACTTAAATGAATAATAAATAAAATAAATTATACAATGATAAATGATAAGATATAGACCTACGTGTTTAATTATATGGTATGTGATATCAAACATTTAGGCTTATGCTACATAAAATATGTCTCAATCTAAATTACCCCAATAGAATGACAATAGCTACATAAATAGTTAACAGTACAATTGCAAAAAATTATATTGACCAGAAATGTAGTATCTAAATCCATATGCCTCTATCCTCTATTTGCCTGATAGGAAACCATGTTTAAAAATGTATTGGTTAATGTATTGGTTAATACATTTAAAACAATGTCAAAAAGTAAACTTAGATGTGTTTAGTGGGTGTATGGTTTTTCAATCAATACAGTAAAGGTCTCTAAATAAGGACCTCAACCCATGTGTCATTCTTTGTCAGTCATGGCGTGTCCTTTCATTGATGAGTACTAGGTGGCATGGATTCAGACGCTGTTCCCCCCTCTATTCCCTCAATGACTGGCCTCCCCCTGTTCAGCTCCTCTGCAGGAGTTAAAGTCAAGATGAAACGGCATTTCGAGAGTATCTAACTTCCGTATCGTGACGTATTTCCGAGTGAAACAGGAAAGACAGGCGGGACATAACGTTGGGAGGAATTTGATTTGAACGTTGAAAAGTGGGTGTGCTGTTGCTAGCTAGCTAACTAATGAATCTTAGCCTCTTAGCTCTGTGCGCTAAAAGTTGAAGATTGATTGATGGGTGGATGTCATGATATTATTGGTTGAAATTAGTTACGGGCATGCTTACGTAAGCACACGGCATATTTTGTTTTACAGGAAGAAAACATGATTGAATTTTGATATAAGAATACAATAAAATGAAAATTTTTTGGCATATATTGTTAAATAGGTGCACAGTATGACCGGGAATGTGATCTAAAAGGGTTAAAAAGGCATTTTTCATTTCATCTCGTCTTTAAGTGTGCTGGTGGTGGCTGTTTAAAAGTTCAGCATTGAGGTGCTTACATTCATGATTTTGCATAGGCATACTAACCTAAAAACCTATTATTGGGAATCGCGAGAAAGTTTCAGAGCGACAGACACAGAGCGTCCCCGTAACCATAGTAACTCACTCTCACTCCTGCCTGCGTGCGCACGGCGCGAGAGGAGAGGGAGAGACGCAGAAGAGCCGCGGACTGAGATTACTCTGAACACCATGCATGGGAATAAATTACAATATAATAGATTTGTGTATATTTCTCTCTATTCAGATGGTCTGAATAACTCTCTGCTGCACGGTGCTGCTGTCTCGTCTCGTGCGCTGTCAGTGTCAGTGTAATCGAAGGTGCCGGAATGCCGTTCCGGATCGTTCCGGCCCACTTTAACCCCTGCGTATATATTAAACGAGTGAACATATATACATTTGCAGCCTTGAGGTTTGATATCTATGTATTCTTGTATAAGATATTTTAATAACCTACAGGTTTTCTGTTCTTACTAACTGTTTGAATGCATTGTGCCCAAGATTTAATTTGGTTGTATCAAAATATTTTATTACATTTTAACTTAGTTGCTACTTACGCATTCAATTGATCAGCAATTTCTTGCCAGGCTTTCTCTCTTGTTTTGTTTATGGCAGCTGTATTACCTTTTTTGGTTATTATATGTTTCATTTCTTCATATATTTCTACTAATAAGCGCCGCTCGGTGGCCATGAACATCGCCTCTCTCTCTTTACCGTTGCTTTTTGCCATGGTGTATCGATTTGATCCATGATCGACCTCTCGGGCTGCTTAAGAATGGCGTGCACACGCAATTATCTTGACTACTTGAACCTGTCTTGAATTAGTCTGATTGCGTGAACTTGAATTGAGCTTTATGGAACCGCTTTAGCCCCGACTGATTTGTTAGGTTCATTCAAGTCAGGTTTTGGATTTTAATCCCCACTTTTCTTAGCGCGCTTTATGGAACGGGGCCCTGGTCTCCCACCAGACAGGGAACCAGATCACAGATAACACAGATAGCACAGATAGGAAAACTATGTAATCCTTATGGAAGATGTTTTTAAATCATAATGTAGCCTACACATGGTATGTAATTTTCCTAAACAGATCTACCTGTTAATTCATGGTTATCTGTGGAAGAGTAGTCTGCAGAAACCTGGGAAATGATTTCCTTAAAAATACTGGGAACCTTGATTGGTTGTGACTAGAGGCCAGATGTGCCGACTCGCACCTGGAAGGTTGCTGGTTCAATTCCTGGGATAGACAGTAGTGAGGAGGCTGGACTTATTTGAAAAAAGTGATACCCTACATAATTATTAGCACAAAAAATGATACTTGACAAAGTACCGGAGGCAACTTAAGTCCTTTGTTGACAAAATCTTTACAGAATGGATTCTCTACACTACCAGTCAAGTTTGGACACACATTTTTCTTTATTTTTTACTATTTTCCACATTTTAGAATAATAGTAAAGACATCAAAACTATGAAATAACACAAATGGAATTATGCAGCAACCAAAAAAGTGTTAAACAAATCAAAACTATCTTATATTTTAGATTCTTTAAAGTAGCCGCCCTTTGCCTTGATGGAAAGGCAAAGGCTTTGGAAAGAAATTCATACATAGGATCAACTTCACTATTTATATTTGTCTAAGATCAAAATGGCTTTAAGAGAATGAAAAACATAGAACATTCAATCAGGTGTGTCAAAGTTGACTGGTAGTGTATATTTGACCTCTTCATGTTAAGGGCTTTGTGTGTAGGGGTTGACGCAAAATTAAACAAAACAAAGTTACACTGAAAATAGAAAACAAAATTATCTCCTCCTCCTCACTTCCACATCAACTTTTTCTACTTCTACTTCCTCTCTGCACGCCCCCTCCCTCCCTCCCCTTCACTCTTGTCTTTCTCTTCTTCTCCTTCATCTGCTTCTTCTTCTTCTCTTCCGCCCCCAGGCTAATTTATCTGTATAGGAGCTGACTAAGCAGCTGTTGGTGCATCTTGTTATTTTTTTTTTTAAACATTGACAAGAGAAACAGATACAATCAATAGTCCCACAGGGCCATGTAGGAGTTTCATAGCTACTGCGAGAATTAGCAAGCAGATGGATTACGGAAGCTGAATATTAGCTGCTGCAGCTCAGCACAAACCCAAACTCCCTTAACTCCACTTCATAACACCGTGGAGAGAGTATTGGAGTATAATATGTATTAATGTCTGTGGTGTGAACAGGATAAACACGCAGAGATATCTATCCAGAAAACACTCTCATTGGAGAGAGAGAGAGAGAGAGAGAGAGAGAGAGAGAGAGAGAGAGAGAGAGAGAGAGAGAGAGAGAGAGAGAGAGAGAGAGAGAGAGAGAGAAATGGTTAGATATGGAGAGGCAGCAGATATTTATCCTCCTGCACAATCAGATATTTGAAAAAAAATGACACATATTGGTACTTTTTAAGGGGGCAGCAGATAACGAAACACACACACACACACACACACACACACACACACACACACACACACACACACACTCACACAGACAGAGTAAGAGAGTGATAATCTCAACACTGGTAGAATCAAGATAGGATAATACTGAACGCAGTCGAGCATCTGGAATCTGGCTGCAGGTCCCAGGGCTACAAGAAAAAACTACTAAACAGTCTGTTATCCTGCTTGCCATGCCATTATCTACCAAACATGTTCACCTGTGTGGTCAACTGTTATTTGGATGTTAGTGGATGTTCTGCTCTGTCTTGTTTATTGTACTGTCTGTTGTCTGGTGGAATTGTTTTATTGCACTTCTCAATTAAAAATAAGATAAATCAGTCTAAATCAAACCAAACACGGGCATGCTGGGACAAGCAAGTTGATTTTTTTTCCCCGCCATCATAGAAATCTAAAATTTGGTTCATTTTAATTAACACTACAATGAGAGAAATGTGCAGCTTATCAAATTTTTGCAGCCTATACAACATAATGAGGTTTTTGTTTGTTTTTGAACTACTGCAGGGATTATATTGTCCCGCAAAAATGCACGGTAAAGGTTCTTCTCATAGAATTTAGTACTAAAAGTTGGAAAGTTTTACTAGCAGTCTTAAAGTTTAGTTTATAAATACGTCAAAATCCTCAACAAATATAATCATTCACTTAAATGTTATATTGCATGGAGAGATATAAATGGAAAATGGACCTGGTGTTGGTGATTCTCGAAGTCAGGAAGGTGCCGAACTAAAGAGCAGGGAAGCAATGTCTGTATTATAAAAGGTTTATTGATCTTGATGTGTCTAGAGAGAACAAGCCAACCTTCAGAAAGAGGATTTCCTGCCTGGCCAAGGCCAAGCAGCCTATTATGTTCTCTCCTCCCATTACAACATGCCAAACACAATGTGTGGGTTTTCTCTATTGATTTAATTCAGTTTCATTCAATTCAGTTCAGTTCAATTCACAATGTGCTTTATTGGCATGAAAGTTAAGAACAACTGTCAAAGAATCAAGATAGAGATCACACTTTGTGTCACTGTATGTGTGTGTGTATGTGTGTGTGTGTGTGTGTGTGTGTGTGTGTGTGTGTTTTCTCTATGTCTATCATGCCTACCCTCCCAGCCCCATACTACACACAACCAGTGCACTCCAAGCTGGTACAGAGACATACAGCCATACCTGTGCATCATGTGACCTTTACCCTGCACCAGTCTCTGATGTTGTGAGCTTCTTTATTCTCCATTACCTCTCCAATTATGTGAGAGATGTAGAGCTCTTCCCTCAGGGAGTGGTCTGAGCACCATGATTTTCCCTTTAGTAGCTTCACAGTTTTTTGTCAGATTTTTTTTCTTCATACTGTATGACAACGTCACATACATATTCTGTATCTGCTCGTTCCAACGCTTCATTGAAGCTATAGCTGCTTATATTGAGTGAAATATTCAAACCCAAGATGCCATTTTGTTAGGCTGCATCATTCAGTCCCTCCAGGAACTTGCGATTTTGTGATCGCAATAATTAACGCAAATTCAAGAAATCTCCGCAATATTTGAGAGAGCTTGCAGTTTTGCAAAATTGCCGCAACTTTTCCGCATGAAATGGCCAAATCAACAGACCGCTTGTGATTTGGACCAATTGTCGCATTCGGTGTCGTGGTGACTTACGTCATCGCAGCGCGCATTCAGGTGGAAGATGAACAAAACTCACCTGCCAACAAAAATTACTGCCATAGACCGTGCAAAACAAAAACAGCAAGAATCGAGGTGAGTGCAAAATTCAAGCTCTTGGAAGAGTTAATAGCTTAAACAGAGAGTGGGAGAGAATAGGGGGAGGCTGTGTGTGTGTGTGTGTGCGTGTGTGTGTGAGTGAGTAAGAGAGAGAGAGAGAGAATTTTTTTTCCTTTGCTTGCAATTTTTCCCAATTCCCGCAATTTTACCGCAAAAGGAGCACATAAAACCTTGCAAATTGTATCGCAATTTTTGAGAAAAGTCGCAGCAAAATCAAGCATTTTTGGCCGCAATAATCACAAAAAAACTCAGCAAAATCCTGGTGGGACTGATCATTACATTACAAAAGGAAAAAATCCAGATGTCTTGTGCATCATTTTATATACTTTTCGCTGTAATTCAGTATGACATGTTTGGCGTCTTTGGAAACCTTAGGATCTTGACTAGAATTTAAAATAACGTTCTGTGGGTTTGAACAATGCTTGGCCACGCAACATGTGTTTGTAATGAGGTCAGGGCACTGGCAGGGTGGACGAGGCTGAAGGAAAATCCACCTTAAAACACTTCAACACTGTTGTTTGGTGGTGAATTATTTCTTATTCCTGCGGATAAATGGCCAAATATAAACAACATGATGTCTCGTCGAGATATGTCCAGTGCAGCTGCAGTTGATTTTGATAGTAAATCTTTCAGGTATCTAACATAAAAGCTATCAACAGTAAAAGTCAGGTTTTGGTGCGAGTCCTTCAAAATGCAAGAGCAAGGGCTTCCTTCCAGACTGACCATTTTGTACCGACATTCAAAAGTCGTACAGAAAGTGTTACAGGCTTGGGTTTCTGAGTGTGTGTATGTCACTGGGGTCATCAAGTGGTCTCCTCCCATCACAGGTGTTTCACTGAATTACACAACACCCACAACACCTCCAGAAGGCTCAACATCAAGTTCTGGGCCCAAGAAATGGGGGGAAGAGGAGAGCAATTGCTTTACATACCCATCATAAAAGGAAAAGAGTGACAGATGGGAAAACAAGAGCTTTAGTTTTCTTCTGCACCAGAGACGGAAAAAGACAGAAGAGACCAAGAACAGACAAGAAACAAAGCGAGGAAAGATAAAAAGGAGAGATAAAGAGAACAAAGGGGAAAACAGAGAGAAGCAAGGGAAGAAGAAGAGGCAGCGATAGAGAGAAACAAAGCAGACGAGAGAGAGAGAGAGAGAGAGAGAGAGAGAGAGAGAGAGAGAGAGAGAGAGAGAGAGAGAGAGAGAGAGAGAGAGAACAACATAAACAAAGTGAGAGACAGAAACAGGAGAGAGAGAGAGGGGACTGCAACATCCGAGAGAGAAATAATGACAGTGATTACTACGGGGCAGAGAGCAGCAGGCTCAGGAGACTGTGTGTGTGTGTGTGTGTGTGTGTGTGACTCAAAAGTTAACACACACATGCACACTTGTTTTACTATACTTATAAGGACCTTCAATGGGCTATATTCAATTCAACTGGACCTTATAAACACAATAGTGGTATCATACACACGTTTTACTATATTCAAGTTCAAGTTCTATTTGTCATATGTACAGGTACAAGTACACAGTACAATGAAATTCTTACTTGCTGTGCCCCAGATCAAAGTCTTAAAAAAAAGTAAAGGTATAAATAGTAAAATGATCTAAAATGTATAAAATGATCTAGAATGTAAAAAGAGTGGGGGATGCTTCTAACCCTTCCCTTACAACTACAATAATGGCAGTATACGTACATGCACACAGACAACCAAGACACATACATACACACACACACAGTTATACTTAAGTCACTTTTGGGGTATTTACATAGACTTACATTCATTTCCTGGAGACTTACCCTAACCATAACCACTACTTACCTAACCCTAACCCTAACCTTAACCACTGACCCAAAAATCAGCTCTTTACGAATTGGGGACACGGCTTTTGTCCCCAATGGCACAAGCCGTCCCCAATCAACTGGTCTTAAGTCTGGTGTATGTCCCTGAAAGTGACTTAAGTCATACCCCCCCCCCCGCCCCCCCCCCCCCCCCCCCACACACACACACACACACCCACACACACCCACACCCACACCCACACACACACACACCAGGTAGTGCTTAGTCAGTGTGTTGACAAGTGGTGGCCACTCCATCTATATTCAATCAATGGTAAGGTACTGAGAGGACAGAACCACACAGGACAGTATTGATGGAGAAAGAGCGATAGAGATAAAGTGAGATCAGAGAGAGAACATCTTACTTAAAAAACACAAAGTGAAAAAACCTTAACACATGTCAACTAACCTCCTCCACCTTCTCTCATGCCTCGCGCACACACGTTAATTCAAAACCTGGGCTTCTTTGTCTTTCCCATCACGACAGAGGAAAATCGGGTCATGGACTTTTCTGCTTTTCATGTCTTTCTGCTTTTAAATACAGTGTGCCTTTAATTCAGTTTTGTTTAGGATGACTGTGTACTAAGTTCAAACCAAGCATGTTTGGAGTGGTTTATTCAAAGTGGAGCGTTTACTCCTTCAGTTTGGTTAGTTTGGGGAGGTGAGAGCAACGCCATTCTAACTCAGATATGTAAGAAATAATGGCACTGAGACACCTGAAAATGTGAGTCTCAATTCTCTTTAAAGAGAACCGTGGTGCAGTTTGTTAGGAGTGAGAATGTTTTCTGAACTAACTACAGGAAACAACCCCAAAATGCAAGGGTTTATGGGTAGAGGGAGGCAGATGTTGAGATTCGTTCCTCGTTCCTCACCTCTTTTCTAAAGCTTGTTGTCACATTCTGCTCTGGAACGAAGCTCCTCCTGCTCCATTCAGTAGCTTTTCATTTCTTTAAAACTAGCTTGTCTCCTCCCTCGCTGTTTAAAAGCAGCCCTCATCCCCTCCCATTCCTGAAAATATTCTCGTAATGGCGGAATTGATGAAGCGAGCAAGTAAACTTGTTAAACTAGTAAACTTGCTACCTACCTCTTCACTTGTCATTGTGGGACATGTAACCTTCAGCAGGAGAAAGATCTGTCCAAGTGAGACTGGTAACTGGTGAGATGTCTCCGTAGGTACGGTTAGTTTAGCTGTTAGCCTTTATGCACGGTGTTTTGCAATGTTTGTCCTCCGTAGGCCTCCGTAGTGCAGTGGCTTTGCTGTGCTTTATTTACAAATATGTTGCGGTTTCTGTCACCCTCTAGTGGTCCGAGTTTTTTTTTGTTTTCTCAGTTGAGTTTTAGAAACTAAGTGGGTAAGTGAAACATATGCATGTACAGTATATTCCAACTGAAATGTACAGTACTCCCATGAAGCAGCAGATTAACAAGCACCTGGACCTTAACAGCCTGCACAATATAAGCAACAAAAATGCCTCTTATTAGTAAAAATGTCATCTTTATTAGTCTAATGAAAGAAACAAAAATGACCAGTCGTCATTGAGAGGTAGAGATGTGATGACCGGTTTCCTCCTTTTCAGTGAGAATATAAATTAGCCAATCAATTGATTTAATTGATTTCAGAATGTAATGTTGAATTATACAAGAAATGTTTCTGAAGCTGCACGTTCTCTGATCT
The DNA here is from genome assembly GCF_048128805.1 of Centroberyx gerrardi. Classification (NCBI taxonomy): domain Eukaryota; kingdom Metazoa; phylum Chordata; class Actinopteri; order Beryciformes; family Berycidae; genus Centroberyx; species Centroberyx gerrardi. The sequence goes on along the minus strand of NC_135998.1, from coordinate 6,941,800 downwards.
GTCCAATGCCTTCGGTTGTCTGGTTGTCTGACAGACTAATTTCAAAGTTCTCCGGTGTCTTGACACTTTCTCTGTGGGCAAAAAACAGTAAACAAACAGAAAATGGACTTAATGCATTTACTCAGCATGCCACATTTCAACAGTGATTGAAACCACATCTCTAATGGCCCCATCAGGTGGCCGCGAAAACAGATAATCCCAATGAAAGGAGCTGTGAGGAAGGACTGTTAGATATAGGCTATACATGATTTATAAGATAAACCCACCTTCCTGCAAAAAAACAAGTGAGAGACCTAAGCAATCTATCCAGAATGTCTGTCTTTGGATTAATGGTCTACTTCTGTCCCCTCCTATTCTAGGCATATTGATCTATTCTATGCCTATAAACTTTAGATTACTTGATTCACGCTCGTGATCACTGAAATGTCAAGCAACAGCGATCACAAACATGAATTGATGATCACAAACATGAAATGAGTCGTCTGAAGTTCATGGGCATAGAAAAGGTCAGTGTGCCTAGAAGAGTAGGACATCGGTAGACTACTACTCCCAAGAGAGGAGAATTTTGGACAGATCACTTGAGAACTTGCAATGAGCAATTTCATAATAATCATAATCATATTCAAATAGCCACACGCGGACCAGCTGTGTTGTTGTTTTCACCTCTTTCCTAAAGCTTGTTGTCAAATTTGGCCCGAGTCGTAGCTTTTCCTTTTTTTTTTTAAACTAGCTCGTCTCCTCCCTCGCTGTTTGAAAAAAGCACTCTCCCCCTCCCATCCCTGAAAAAAATTCTGGTAATGGCGGAATCAATGAAGCGAGCCAGTAAACTTGTTAAACTAGTAAACTTGCTACGTACCTCTTCACTTGTCACTGTGGGACATGTAACCTTCAGCGGGAGAAAAATCTGGCAAAGCGAGGCTGGTAACCGGTGACATTTCTCCGTAGGTACGTTTATTTTAGCCATTAGCCTTTATGCACGGTTTGTCCTTAGGGGCTCCTGTAGCCCAGCAGTTTTCCTGTGTGTTTACAAATGTGTTGCGGTTTCTGTCACCCTCTAGTGGTCGGAAAATCACTTAGTGTAGCTTTAATACCTGTTTGTGTGTGTAATGTCATACTCACCTTTTTCAGACTAGTCAAGTAATGTTATCTATTGTCTGGCATGAATATGAAAATTGATCAGAAGAAATCAGCAATTCTTTTATATACTCTATTATTGTTTTTAATCAAATGGTTAGTAGGCTAGTGTGAGTTTGCTCTATCAGGAATAGGTGGTGCAGAAATGGTTGTGCAGACTAAGCCCTTGTTCAGACCTGGAAACCTATGTATACACGTGGTCTAGCAGCCCAGTAAAATGCACTACATGGAAGTGAACTGTCTGTTAAAATAGGCCATACTTACATTGTGCTCCAACAGTCAAAGCAACAACATCCTAACCCTCATCTTTTTTTCGCACGCTGCGTAGCAGTGTAGCCGTGCCATGGGCTAGGGACAGAAAAGTCAGGTCAGTCAGTCATCTGACACTTCACTCCCTTAGAGGAATAATTCGCCCAAAAATTAAAATTCTGACATTATCTACTCACCCTCATGCCAGTTGAAACACAGGTGAAGTTCGTTAGTCCATAAAATACACAGGGAGGTTGCCAGCACAACTCTGTAGCAGCCTTCTCCAAAACAACTGAAGCCACTGGTGACCAGGTCTTTGGAGTTCCAAAAAGAGCAAAACAAATGACCATAAAGTTGCTCTATACAGCTCGTGCAGCATAATCCAACTCTTCTGAAGCCAAACGATCACACAGTGAGTGGAAAAGACCTATAGTATATTTATGTCATCATTTAGCGCAGATCTACACGACAGCCATTGTTTTCGAAAATCTTCATGCTTCTGTGCACCCAAACCTCGCACATTCACGTGAATATTCCCCACTTCTGTTTTTACACTACGTATAGAGCTACGTCATACACACTGAAAACTCACGCTCACCAAGGCACAGGATGAAGGCGGATGTCCACACCTTGTCAAAGATGCCAGATGTGATTCACCTGGTATGTAATTTGTGTCATACAATTACATAATTACATGTCATTGTGTTTCACACTGTGTTACACGTTTAACACTGTGTTTCACACTGTGTTACACGAGTAAATGCGTTTGTTTATTCACTACCAAACACACAGGCTTTTCTGCAAAGTACACCACCTACACATTTATGACAGATCAAAAGGAGATTATTCAATCAAAACCTTACCCAGGTAAGCATATGATTATGTTTGTAAAACTAAAGTTGTGATTACAAGGATTTGTCTCAGCCTTAGTAACATTGCTTGATAAGAGCTGGAAGAGGTCTGATGGAGCATTATGCTACATTGTGTTTTAAGTATTACAGAATATTTCCTAATGTTGATCATGTAATTTGTATTGTCTTTTATTAGGTGTCTGAAGCATCAAGCTCTGTTGCCATGGAGGCAGCTGGCTTTCAGCGTGGCCTGAAAGAGCGTTTGGATGAAGGCTTGAATGTGGAGTTCATTGCTACTGACCGCTCACTTTCCATCCAGAAGATTCTGCTGGAACAGTTTCCTCAAGTCATCCATGAGCTGGATATCTGGCATGTTTCCAAGAGTAGGCAGCAATTTCACAATTCCCTTGTGTTGTGGTTGGCACACATCTCTGTAATTTTTACTTATGTGTATTGGTTTTACCTATGTGTATAGTCCTCCCCTCCCCATTCTGTGTGCGTTTGCCCAGGTGTCCAAAAGAAACTGACGACAAAGGCAAAACAAAAGGGATGTGAGGCTCCGATTCCACGGATACGATCAGTGGGGAATCATCTGTGGTTCGCTGTGCCAAGAATGGCAGAGATGCAGAGGTATAATGGTGGAGATGCAGAGGTATTGTGCATTCAATATATACCAGAGAATTGCTACTAACAACAGCCCCATGCACACAATTGTTTCAACAATGGGGAACATTTTTCTGTAACATGGTACTGTAATTCAGACATCTATTTCGAGCTACAGCTGCTCACATAAATGCACTGTATGCAACTTCATTTGTGTTCTTCATTACTTTACATAGGCAGGTTTTTGGTATTAATTCATGGGTGGATGGAGGTCAACACTCAGCAAAAGGGAGGAGGATTATGCAGTCCCTTCAGGAAATATTATTATTATTATATATTTTGCGATCGCAATAATTAACGCAAATTCAAGAAATCTCCACAATATTTGCGAGAGCTTGCAGTTTTGCAAAATTGCCGCAACTTTTCCGCATGAAATGGCCAAATCAACAGGCCGCTTGTGATTTGGACCAATTGTCGCATTTTGTGTCGTGGTAACTTACGTCATTGCAGCGCGCATTCAGGTGGAAGATGAACAAAGCTCACCTGCCAAGAGGGAGAGGGAGAGAGAGAGACTGCACTATGCCTTTGGTTGCATTCTGTTAGTCAGAAGAATACAAGTTGATGCGTTGTTCAGACAGCAAAGATGGAAATAATATACCTCAAACATAAAAATGGGCACTTTGGAAATTAAACTATATTTTTATGTTAAAGGAATAGTTCACCCAAAAATTAAAATTCGGTGTTCTCCAGGCTCGCTGCTGGAGGAGCTTCTTCCAGTGAATGGGGAGCCGGACGTTCTGCTTCAAAAAGGGCAATAAATGTCTATAAAATTACTCCATAAAGCTCGTGTAGTATAATCAAAGTCTTCTGACGCCTGACGATCGCTCTATGAGTCGAAAAAAACGAAATTTGATCCATTATTGCATGAAAATCCGAGATTTGTTGCCAGCCTTATCCTTTAAAGGCTGGTGTTTTTTAATGAATTTCTTGTCAACAAATCGTATGAAAATAACAAAACAAAATCAAATGAATTTGTTTTGCTCATCCATGTAGCCGGTGCCCAATGAAGCCATGTCTCAGTAGCCACTCCATTGTATTAAAAAAATGATTAAAAACCCGTCAGAGAGCCATGCTGTTGCTCTGGGCAACATATTTCATCATCGTGATACACCGGGCCGGCCGACTTTTTCCTCAAACAACTTAATAAGCCAGCTGTAAACACGTTTGTGATCTCAGGAAAGTAGTTCTGTAGCACAGAAAATAGTCCCCGGCATAATGAAGAATTTGTTCCCATTTGAATTTGATTTGGTAATTACTACAATAGCCTGACTTTAAGTGGTAACAGTTAGCGATTTTTAAAATAGAAACTACGTCTTTGTGAGCTGTATTTCAAGGTTTTTAGCTTACAATTGGAGCCAATGACTTTCGGTTTCATAGGATCTGTTGACAGTAAGAAATGCATTAAAAAACACCAGCGTTATCCTTTAACAACGACATCATCAGTCTGTGTCTGTGTGAGACCCTGTGTGTGCAGGCCTATACTTTTTGCTGTGGGTGCAGCCAGTGGTGGCAACCTTGATGATTGGTACAAACTTAAATAAAAACACCAGTATTATCCATTGACACACACTGTGTTACCCCTGCCTGCCCAATTTACCCCAGGGTTGGAATTTCCAACCTCCAGCTGATACCCAGCGGTGGAAAGAGTACTAGAATGTCCTACTCAAGTAGAAGTACTGTTACTTTGCTGATATTTTACTTAAGTAGAGGTAAAATTACAGGTGTAATGTTACTGACTTTTAGAAAAGAGAACGTTGTTACATGTGATCTTTCCCATGCAATTCAAATGGACGAGCGGACAGAGTTTAAACTAGATTCTTTTAATTGGAAAATCTGTAAATTACACAATAAAGTGCACAAAGTAAAGCCATTTATTTCCTTTTTTACTTACTCTTCTTTGCTGACTGACTTGAATTTGTCAATTTACAATTGTCTAGTTTCTGTTATATGGACTCTTATGGAGAGGAACAAAATCTATACTCTGTAATGGATGTGATTTAAAATGTAGCCAAGTACAATACTACAATACATAAAAATGTACTTGAGTAAAACTAAAATTACTAACTTAAAAAAAATACTCAAAAAAGTGCAAGTACACAAGAAAGCTACTCATTTACAGTACCGTGAGTAAATGTAATTAGTTACTTCCACCCTTGCTGATACCCGCAGTACTAGCCAGACCTTCACATTGTCCATTAAAGCTCCCAGCACTACGTCGGAAGTCGGTCCAGTCTGTTGTGCAGGCTCTTGAGGGGGTTTTCCAGCCTCCCTATACAGGCGACAGCAGATGCTCCAACTTTGTGAAGCCCCCAATAAGATGCTGCCTTTGGGTGGCAGGACGCAAGCGAGAGACTCCGCCCGTACCCACGGTCCTGGCCTTACACCCTCCGCTCGTGTGCAGCTCAGCAGACCCCAGGCCCTCAGGGACAGATGTAAAGATTCCTGAGATGAAGCTGACAGTCGAGCCCAAACCACCAGCTCTCCGCAGCAGCAGCTGTTAGTGCTGCTTGGAGCTGAAATGCTGCCAGCCTGCTGTCCAGGTCGATTAAGCTCTGACTGCTCTCGGCCACTGAAGTCCTGACCAAAAAAAACAAAAACAGTCCACCAGTGTCGTCTCTGCCAGGAAGCTGCAAGGGACATTAGGTGCAGCTGGACGATGACACATGGAGGAAGCTGCAAACGTAGACTAACCCTAACCCTCTTGATATTTGATACTGATAAGATCGGTACATTTCTACATGAACATCTTGCCTAGATTTGTTAGATCTGCCAAATCTGTTGATTGTTTTAAGCAGCACCTGAAAACACATCTCTACAGGTTAGCTGTCTTATAAAGTTTTATCTTTGTTTTTATGTCTATTTTGTTTCAATATGTGTGTTTGTTTTTAACTAATTTTTTTTTTGTGTTTGTATTTCCGTTGTTTTTATAGGTTAGCCTCTCTAAAGTTTGATTTTTGGTTTTATATCCATTTTGTTTAAATATTTGTTTGTTTTAACTTGCTTTTATTGTTTTTGTATTCTCTGCTACTTTTCTGTTATGTGAAGCACTTTGTAACAGTGTGTTTAAAAAATGCTATATAAATAAAGCTTTACTTACAAGAGTAGCTTTAGGTCCCATATTCTCTACTTTCCAGTGTTTTAGTTAATGTCTTGAGGTCTGTTTGTGTGGTGTCATGTACCAAAAATACTCTCAATCCATTTTCACGTTGATTTTCCAGCATCTCTCTGAGCCTTACCAAGAACAGGCTGTTCTTGGTAAGGCTCATTAATATTAACGACCCCTCTGTTCTGATTGGCTAACCGTTTCAAGAGTGAAACGTGAGACACCGCAGCCCGGCAGCTACAGGTAGGGTAAACTCTTTGGTAATAAACAATGACAACCGCTCAACCGCTTTGAAAAAAACACTTAGTCTATTATTTCTTACAAAAATGATAATGAGCGAACCTTTGTTCTTTGGACTTCCGCCACAAAGTTACGGAAGTCCAAACGGCTCGTTTAGAGGCTCGCTTTTCTAATATGGATTATGTAGATTTAGTTGCCGACAATGTGTTTTGATACTTTCACAATGTTTAGATAGACCATCCAACTCCTTTATAGTCAAAGGGCAAGGGAAATCACGATATGGGACCTTTTTTTTAGGGGATTTCTTAAAATTCAACACACACTTACAGTAATCAAGACAAACCCACCTTTTTACCAGCAACCTCCACCTTTCAAAGGGAGCAGATTAAAATAATAATAATAAACTTTATTTATAGAGCATTTTTCTTAACACAAGTTACAAAGTGCTTTACAGGAATAAAAGAAATAATAAAAATGGAATGAGAATAAAAGAAACAACATAATTTTAAAGCACACACACACAAGTTTAATATGGCGTGGGATGTACTGTCAAGTCTCACAAGCACAGAGTGAGGGAAGATCAAATGAAAGAACAATCTTCCAGCAGTGACCCATACCTCAATCTAAAAGGAGAAAAGTGACAGGATGAAGAGAGTGTGCTAGAAGAAAGAAAAGTGAAGAATGGAGGGGGGAATGAGAGAAAGGTAGAAAGAAAGCAGAGAGAGAGGGAAACTGACAGAGAAAGGGAGAGCTGGACAGAGCGAGAAGGGAGAGATTTATAATCACTGTAATTACTGCAATAACAAGCTATTCACCCAGTGTGACCGATATCAACTTTTATAGGGCGATGCGACAAGGGGGAAGGACGATAATTGCTGTCCTAAGAGCATCGCATATTAAAAAATTGATGAGCCTATCAACTTTGATGACTATAAAAGTGTGTGTGTTGTATGTGTGTGTGTGTGAGACAGAGAGACTCAGATTGTGTTTGTCTGGTGTGTGTAACAAGGTGTATTTGTGTGAGAACGTACCATGCGTGTGTGTGAGATACTGTCTGTGTGTTTAAAGTGAGATGTGCATGTGTGTACTTAGTGTGTATGTTTAAAGTGTGTGCGTGTGTGTGTGTGTGTGTGTGTGTGTGTGTGAGAGAGAGAGAGAGAGAGAGAGAGAGAGAGAGAGAGAGAGAGAGAGAGAGAGAGAGAGAGAGAGAGAGAGAGAGAGACTTCTTGTATTGTAGATGACAATAAATGGCAGCTGGGTTATACAGGGTCTCAGAGCTTGTTAAAGACTGACCAGGGACAATGGAGTGGCTGCTGGCTGTTGGCTCTGCACACACACACACACACACACACACACACTTAACTTTAAATACTCACACTATCTCAGCTTCTCTCTCTGTCTCCACAAGAATATAAGAAATTATTTTTTTTCCCTCATTAGGTGTGTAGAGACAGAGCTAGATGGACCAAGAATTGAAAGGAAAAGATAGAACGAAAAAAGAAAGTGAGAGTAAGAGAGTGGAATGGAGAGAAAGAAAGGGGGGGGGGGGGGGGGGGGGACAGTGGAAAAGTTCTAATGAGTTTTAGTCCAGTGATTTTCAGGCTTCTTTCCAAAGCTGTCTTATAATGGCTGATCTCTACAGGTCGGAACCTTGTTATGGTGTGTGTGTGTGTGTGTGTGTGTGTGTGTGCGTGTGTGTGTGTGTTGTTGATGTGTTAAAATCACAGACAGAATGTTAGAAGGTACTAGAACATAAAAGCACTCATTTAAACCATGTAGTAAATATGTATGTATATGTATGTACTGTAGCTATATATGTATGTACAGTCCGATTTATATTCCCTATCTTCACTCAAGCATGTGTGTGTGTGTGTGAGTCTATCACCATATGCGTTTTCCCATGTGTCAGTTTGTCTATGCGTGCCTGTGTTTGTATATATGCCCCTGAATGAATGGGCGTGTGTGTGTGTGCGTGTGTGAGAGAGATAGTGAGTAAATTTGATTTTTGAATAAACAGACCATGAAATAGTTTCTCCAAATCTGATGACTCTCCCTGCTGTCTAGAAGGTTGTGTGTGGCTGGCTGATGGATTTAAACCACTTAAGTGTGTGTAACAGTGTTTGTGTGTGTGTGCATGTGTGTGTCCGTGTATATGCATGTGTATCTGTGTATTTGCATGTCTGTGTAAGACTGTGTGTGTGTGACTCGCTCTTCTCACATTGAACAGAGTGATTCCACATTCTGTATCTGTAAACACAGATTTTTCTTGCTTTATAATATTTACATGGGAAATTGTGTGTGTGTTGTGTATGTGTGTGTGTGTGTGTGTGTGTGTGTGTGTGTGTGTGTGTGTGTTAGAGCAGTATCCCATTTGCTGACTCATTTACCACAGGTATGGTGAGGGGGACTGTAGGAGTCTGTGTGTGTGTGTGTGTTTGTGTATGCGTGTGTGTGTGTGTGTGTGTGTGTGTGGGCTTATTGTGTGGTTCCTCCCCCCAAAGAGCAGTAACTGCAGGTTGTTAGACTCAAAGACAAATCAAGGTTGAACTTCCCAAAGACAAGACAATAACTCACAGGAAAACTTCTATGCTGGAGCCTGGACAGTATAGAATAGGACTTTTACACCTTTTCATCCTGGGACGCAAAGTGAATAAATTTAGTTTCACCCAGGAGCTTTGCCTCTGAAAATAAACCCATGTCAGGTAGAGACCCACCAGGAGCAGGTCAGCCCAAAGCCAACAAACTCGGCCATACTGCCACAGAAAGCTTGATTCAACCTTACTTCAGGTAGTTTCAGTAAGTTTCAAGGTGGCAAACACAGCTGACTACACTCTTGACACCTATACCGAAAATGCTACTGACAAATATAAATAGTAGGGTCAGGCTGCACTTGATGAATGAACCGTTGCAGGCTGCATACTGTATGTCCTGAAGTGCATTATATACTTTAATGAAAATGTAATGAAAATAGCATCTCTGCACGAAAGTGACGCTGTTTGACACAAGTGTCTCCTGGCTAAGCTTGAGTTAAGAACTTTGTTGCTACGGCAACGAGTCGGCCTAACTGTGAGTCCGCGGCCACACTGATCCGTCGGAAAATGGACAGAATCATTGACGGATAGATTTAGATAGAAGAAACTGACCTGGAAAACCTACAGTCATCCCAATGTTAAACCAGGCTTTCTCCTTTTTTTCTTAGTTTTGGTTGTACCGTTGTGTCTGTGACCGCTGCTATTTTTTCCAAAACAAGAGTAGGAGCGCTTCTGATTGGCTAAACAGATGGTGATGAATCTGTCCATACAGAAAAAGTTCAACTGGGTCAAACTTTCTGTCCGTCAAAACAGATGTAAATCTGTTAGAGATGGACGCGCCCTGTCCATCTCAGCCCTGTCCGGAGACCAGACAGCTCTCATTGAAAATGAATTGAAATGAACGGAGACGGACAGACACAACAGACCACTGTGGCTGCCGCCTCAGAGTGGGAAGTATAAATACTGTAGCTATTTCATACAAATGGCAAATCTTTGGTTTTTGGAAAGAGCCTTAAGAAGAGAGTGAGCCTTTAGAGACAGAAACCCATTAGAGATCTACAGCAATCAAGAAGTAGTGGAGCGACAGCAAGAAATATGGAAATCTTGGTCTTTGATCTTCCACTCAGTCACACTATGGACAGAGTGTGTGTGTGTCGTCTTTCCAGTAATTTTTGAGTGACATTTTCATGTGTCTTTGCAAACTGGTGAAAGGCATTTGCCAGCATAGTGTTGCGGTTTTGATACTCACATCCATCACTCCATAGGAGATATTCCTCATATCCGTCTTGTTCACCCAGAAAATCAACGATACATGACGCAAACTCATTTGCTGACAACCCCCCCTCCCCTTCATGCCATATGCAGCGGCTTGCATCATTAGTAACCATGGTGTAGATAATATAGAGCACATGCCTTGAGGTTTGGACACAGTAGTAGGGCCTGCAAATCCATGCATGCAACCAGTATTTTTGCATTCTGTTTTCCTTTCTGCTTGTCCTCTTTCTTTGCTTTTCATGCTTCCTCTTTCTTCTGGAAGTGCTCTGCCAAACCTCCTCTGTAATATTACCCACTTTGAAGGAGCAGCAGGTGTTGCATTGATTCTTTTTTGGGTGATAAAGAGCTAGGTTCATCCAAAAACTGGCTCTAGGTAATGCTTTTTGGAGGAGGACCTACAATAGTGAGAGGGCACTTCTGGAAAGTCAGTGAGGAAAGCTTTCATCACCTCACAAGCCTCATTTCGTATGGATCTTACACCGTTTTCCTTCCCAGGTTTTGCACTCTTAACCCAATGCAGCACTGACCATTCCCCTAAACCTAAAGTTGACAAAAACATTTTTCCTTTTACCGCCATCTTTCACATGGTATACACAGAGTAGACCCCCTTATTGACCCCTCACCTTCTGACCTATGTCGACTAACCCTTCAACATAACCCTGTCTCTCAGCCCAGTCCATATTTTTTCCAGAAATGTGCCAAAATCTTCCCCAGCTTCATTGCTGAATGCAGCACAGAATCTCTTTGAGGATTTACTGCAGCTGTCAGACTCACATCCAGGTCCCATATGCCGTGTGTCTTTTGTCACCTCTCTGTCACCTTTTGTTCTGCAGAGGTAGTCCATCCCCTCCATTCTCCTGCGCTGCAGGACATTGCGCTTTCACTTTGTCTTCTTCGGTTTCCAAACCCATACTCCTCTGCTGTATCAATGCAAGATTTATATTTAAAAAGTTAAAGATAACAATAGAGAATGCTTAGTTCAAGGTGTTAGGTCACATTGCATTCCAAAGTGCTGTGTAACTATGGAGAGCCATTTCATTCAAAATCCCACCCAAACTGCACACCACCTATCCAGTTACCAGACACCCACCACCCAAACTGCACACCACCTATCCAGTTATCCAGTCATCCTGCCCTGCCACCCAGTGGACATCGCGCGACCCAGTCAACAGTGCAGAGCGACCCAATTGGACATCACGCGCCACCCAGTCGACAGCGCGCGCCACCCAGCTGGATAGCGCCGATTGGACAGAAATTCAATCGCCTCTCTTAAAACGGAAGTAGAGCTATGTAAGAAGAATAGCAGACATAGGACTTACATACTAATGAATGTCTAGAAAATGAATAGCTTGACATCCTTGTGTATCAATCTACCGCCTACTCCTGGAGTGAGTTGTTTTTCAGTGGCCATTCTCCATTCAAAATGCATTTTAGTCCAGGTCTTGGCTTATTCCTAGTCTGGTAAATCAGCCCTTGATGTATTACCACACCCTGCTCTATGTTGTCCTCCTTTTCACTCCTCTTCTTCACATCCCCTTGCTCTATGCTCCTGTGCTGTGGATTAAAGGTGGACATTCAGATCAGAATTTAATTCCAATGCTGCAGTTACTATAATATAGCTCAGGATATCATTATAGGTACAATACTCAAAGAAATTAAACGTGTTCTTAAAATTGACTATGCCTATGATGACGAACATTCCCTCCTTCAAGACTACCTTCCTCATCTGAGCTGTCTCAAGACCGAACCTCTTGCACCACATCTTTAATCTTCTTCCCTGCTCCATGCTGCCCCCCTCTTGCACGTCTCCTCTCTGTGCTTCTCTCATCTGCTCTTCTTTCTTCACCACTCCAGTCCACTCCACTGTGGATATGAAAGAGATGACATTCAGGTTAAAATCTGATTTCAATGCTGCATGTTTAGGATTGTTCAGTATATTGAAGCTACAATATTATCAATAGATTATCCATTAAATAAAACATGTTCTTAAAATTCACTGTGACTATGATGACTCTCTCAAGATTACCTTCCTCATATGAGCCGTCACAAGACTTAACCCTCTTGCAGTACCTGTCTTCCTTATCATAAGGCACATTCACCATGGCACACCAAAGGCTCCTCCAAAGACAGTGTAAGAGACATGGCCAGGCTGAAAAATGCAAACTAATTAGCTAACATTAGGGAATAATAATGACGTTTTACCAAGTGAAACCACCAGTATTCATCCTGAAATCCCCAAAGCGATTTATAAATTAATGGCACTATAAATAATAGCAGAATTACCATGAATGCACCGCACTCCACCTTACAGAAGGGCTCATCTGGGGTGGTTATGCATAGGGGTACTCCCTAACTCCCAGTCCCAATCTATTCAATATGAGAATATTCTGCTCTATTTTATTTTATTACAGTGTTATTCATGTACTAAAAGGCTGGCCAAGATTGTCTCAACTAAGTCTCGATCCAAAGAGAGATTGCTACTGTGCTAGTTGTATGTAGGAGATCACATGCAATCTTGAATTATAGCTAGCCAGCTTAGCCTTTTTTTTGTTTTCACTCCAAACATGACCAGATGAGAAGATTTGACCGAATTATCTGAACATACCGTTTTGCCAAAATCTGAATCTCCTAAAATGTGTTTTCCTGACGGTGTGTCTCGTTTTGTTCTCAGTGTGTTGTTTTGCCCCTGCACAAGGAAATTATTGTGGGAGATTCATGTATACTTGAGATTGGTTTGAGATAAGATCACAAACACGCGTGATCTCCGTGCATTATGAGGTAACTGGATAGGTTACTCTCAGTAGTCTCTTTCTTTGTAATCCTGTGAATTTTTTACCACTTGAAAAACCAACAATAGGAAAACCATCCACAAAAACGGAAATGAGGTGAAAACATGTTGTTGGCTGGTTTTCGCTGTAGCTCTCTCTCTCTGTTGCTCACAGCCAACTTCTTGTCTGCAACTCTCTCTGCACATTGTTTTATTGTTTCTCACGCTTTCTGTATTTATGTCTCCTGACTGCTTCTTTCTCTTTTGCTGCACTCCTTTCTCTCTCTCTCTCTCTCTCTTTGTCTGAAATCATTTTCTCTCTCTCCCTCTATCTCTCTCTCACACACTATTCTACCCTCACCCTAGTTGACCATTACACTCCCTCTCTCTCTCTTTCACACACTACTCTCTCTCTCCTTGCATTCCCTCTCTCCTCCTATTTCACTACTCTTACCCTTTCTGTCTCTCTCTCTGATTTGACCTCCTCCCTCTCACACATACACACTCTACCTCTCTCTCACTTTATCCCCTCCCTCTTTCTCTCACACCCACCACTCCCCCCACCCCCTGCCCCTCCTTGCCTTCACTTTTGCTCTGTGTCTAGCCTCTCTCTCTCTCTCTCTCTCTCTCGCTCTCTGCCCATCCTCCCTTCCCTCTCCTCATCTTGGCAGTGTTCCTCTCTGGTATCAGGGATTGTCCCGTGGTTCTCAGCTGCCAACTTTCTGTCCTGGCTTTGACAGATTGTCACCTGGCAGATGATATCGCTCAACTAGACCCTGTCTGCGGTATGGGTTTGTGTGTGTGTGTGTGTCTGTTGAGATGAAGTGAGAATTAAGAAATTTTAAAGAGGGAAAGAGAGAGAAAGAATCCAAGTCTTTTTTTTTTTTTGAGGAAAGTAGAGAGGGAATTTGTAAAACCTTATTTTGTGGTGATTCAATGTGAATCAACACTACATGATTGTTTCAAGGTCATTTCCTGCAGTTTGCATAATGAGAATATATCTCAGGGGCGCTGGCTGAGGCTTCAGTCACTTAGCAGTTCACTACTGTAGTCTCCTAGCTGGTTTCTTGGGAGAGAGGTCAGTCCAGCTCGAGATCTCTCTGGCTAATGGCTCACCCATGTCTGCTTTTTATTCGGGCCCAGCAATGAGTGCAATCAGTTTTAGCTGAGGCCACATATGGATGTCTGCCCCTTAGGGAGTCTGGTGTCTGAGCTGAGAAGCAACCTTCAGCTAATGGAGCTAGCCATGGTGCTGAACTGCAGGCTAAACTGTACAGGGGTCAACACAGTCTCACAAAATTTTGTGAAATTTTACATGTTGTACAGATTACATGTTGTGGACACGAATAATGTGAAGATTACGTTCCTTCACCACAAAAGGATTATGTGACAATAACACGAACTGGACGCACCATTTTCATGTGTTCATCACATGAAAAGGTTAGGTAACGGTTATGTTTAGGCAAGTAAAACAACTTCGGTTATGATTCTAAGTCTGGGTCTGAGGCTGGTGGTGCTAGATAGGTTAGGCTATGTAGGATAGGTAGGCTTGCTATGTCTTGTTAAAATTTGCTATTGTGTTTTTTCTATTGTGTGTCTTCTATTGTGTGTGCTTTGTCCTACTTCCTTGTTTGTCCTACATCATTCTGTTCTACGATTGATTGTTGATCAGTTAGATCTAGTTAGGCTCATTCTCTGGAAAGTCCTTTGAGACATGCATGTGATAAAGAACTATATAAATATACAAACTTGAACTCGGTAGGGTTAAGGTAAGGCAACTTAAACAACTTTGGTTGAGGTTAGGGTCAGGTTTAAACAGGTAAAAGTTTGATAAAGGTTAGGCAGGTAAAACAATTTGGTTAAAGTTTGAGTAAGGTTTTAGTCATACTTAAATAAGAAAAGCTTTTGTTGAAAACGAAAACATCACTCACAGTAGAAAACTTCTTTGCATGAGTTGGAAATTGAACCCTAGTTGCTGGAGGTAAAGGCAAGTGTACACCAATCCATCACCCTCACCTCGATGCCATTACTTTCCACCACTCTGTTTCAAAACTAGTGCCTGTCTCTAGTCGTGTCTCCTCCACATTATTTGCATTTTAAGACATCATGCTCATGTCACAACATTTTGTGAATCCAGGCTGGAGGGGTGCTGTCCGCTCTCCTGCAGGCCTCCAGGTACTGTGTGGAGATCTAAGGCCACATGGTGACTATGTGTCGACACGTGTAACCAACCCGACCAATCAAACAAGACATAGTATATATTTGTTTAGATGTAAGATCACAACATGTCTGAGCTCTTGAAACGTGAACGTCATGAACGTCACCATGCGTGTTTGGCCCAAAGGCTGATGTGCATTCTAAAACATTTTGTCAGCAAATACTTCATCACAAAAACAAGAAACGTCTATCATGGGTATTTCATGTATGTAAAAGGAAAAAGAGTCTGGTATACTCTATATTACTCTTACTGTATGTATTTCTCCTCCATGCTTTTTATATAAGTATAAAACTACTTGTAGAGTGTCTGAACACTTAAAGCCTAAATCACACAGCTTAATCACACACTTTCTCACACACACACACACACACACGCACACACACTTTCTCCACTCTTGTTGTTATTATCCCATTTTATTTTCTTATTTTTTTCTTGTGTCCTTTGTTCTATGTAAAGCGCATTATAACCAATGTGTTTGTTTTCTACTTTTACTTTTTTTCCCCTCTTGTCACATATACAACCTCCTCTTAGCTGCCCTCTTGCTCCTTGGGTGCAACAGTAAGCAAAGGCTAACAAACACATAAGATGATGTCCACCAACCCCCTAGTATTGACCACAACCCTGAATTATAGTCACTGGTTGAAGAAATACAAAACGTCAATGTTTTTTCCATCCTTATTCCTCCCTGACAAATAGCTTCTGCCAGCCTTTGTTCTTGGCATTGGTACAGCGCTGAAATGAAGTAATGAGGGATGCGAGACCACAACTTCCAAAGCGCAGCAAGGGATTCATGGTTCAAGACCAAAGATCATCATTGGTCAGCAAACAGTTTAGTTAAGTTTATTCCCATAGTGGTAAAACATACAGTAGAAGCAAAAAAGTGCTAAAATACAATGATAAAAACAAAGAAAGAAGAGATGCAAATTACTAATTCGTACAGGAGAGATAATGAAAAACCAAGAGGTTTATGAAAACATCAAGATTACATGGTAAAAGTGATTGGATTGGATAATGCTGGATTGGATAAGAAATTGAATAACAAAATCTAAATGACAACATCTTGATTAAAGGAGTAGTATGGGAAAATAACCCAAATGTTTAGGGACAAAAAAAGTGCAATCATATTTACTTAAGTTCACTTAAGTAAGCCTGAGCAAAATCATATGGCCCTTCTGAATCCATGCCATACTATAATAATAAAACAAGGAGATTTGAGTGGCGGGGGTGGTAAATGGCCTGTGTTAGGACCTGTGCCTTCATCACAAGAAACCTGTGACTGGCAGAGTATAAACAGTATTCCACCAGTGAATCCTCATCTTCAGGGGTGAAGCAGGTACTCCGGCTGGTGTGGCAGCCAGAAACCACCTTTCCACTGACTCGGTCACACAGGCTGGTCTTGGGGACCTCAAACACCTTGGCTGCCTGCCTCACACCACACCTGCCTGCCTGCTCCATGGCCTCCGGGGCCCACTGCCACTTCATCCTCTCCCTCTTTGCCAGACATCTGGAAACACATAAATCCAACAATATTATTACTTAAAGAAATTGTTTGGAATTGTTTGGAAGGTTTAATATCATATGTTTAATTACTACCTCCGCCTCATTCTCTCTCACACCTTTCTACATCTTGAACCTCCTGCAGAAAAAGACACACGCACACACACACACACACACACACACACACTACATACTTTTTCTGTTGGGTATTGCTGTTCCCTCTGTCTCTCCCTCCCTCCCTCTCTCTCTCTCTACTCTGTTCTATTCTATTTCAGCCTTTCTTTTCCACACATGCACACCAAAAAAAATCTTAACAGACTTAACAGCTCAGTACAACCTCTAATATCACAAAAAGATAAAACAGTAGTAACTGCAAACTATGTTAGACAGCCCACCAACCAAGAGGATGCAGCAAAAAGTAAAATGAAGTTGCATAACTACGTATTCAACTTGATCTTAATAATAGTAGTGATACTAACAATAATAATAATACATTTCCCAGTCACTGACACATTTTCGTGTGTACACATAAATTATCCTGGTTATCAACGGTCCTGTCAAAGTGAGAGTCAGATGTTCTTTGCGAGAAGCCATTTTTTTCTTTAGCAGACTGTGAGACTGTATTTCTCTGCCTCTTCCACATCCAAACTACTGCCAGCATCTGCTACTGTGTTTTATCTTTGTCATGGCTCTTGCCATGACTCTAGTTTTCCTTGTGTTTCTCGTTGTTCCCTGCCCCCTGTGTGTCTCCGCCTCCCTGGTTTGTCTTTCTGTGTTTGTCTGTGTCTGTCGTGTGTGGCGTGGGCGTGGCTCCCTCTCCTTCCCAGCTCCTGGGCTCCTGAGTTGCCGACACACCTGAACCTCATCACTCATCACCTCCTGTATATCAACCCCGGCGTACCTACCAGTGGTCGCCAGATTGTTCCACCAACTCCGTGGTAGACACACTCTCGGTCGCTCTGCACTTTATGTCTGGACTTACCTTGTGTATCAAGTTCTGTTAATGTTGATCGTGTCTCTCCTGTGCCCAGGATTTCCTCCATGAGTCTCTCCACCTGCCCACGCCACATCTGCCAGCCACCCAGCTTTCCTGCCTGTCCGCCAGCTCGTTACACTCCAACCCGAGCTCCAGCCAGCCGTCTCGCTCGCCGGCTAACCCACCAGCTCGTCAGCTCGCCGGTCAGCCCAGCTCCGATCATCTTCCCTACTCCGGCTGCCTGCCTTCATCTCACCACTTCTAATTCCAACCTCCAATAAATCGCTTTTCCTTTTACATTTTGTCTGTGTCTGCATTTGGGTCCAAGAAGACAACCATTCCTAACAGAACAATCTGGCCAAGAATGGACCCAGCAGACACTGACACCCTTCGCCAGGCTATCGCTAACCAGGGCGCACTCGTGGGCCAACACGACCAGACCCTCCGGGACGTGATAGAGACCCTGCGGTCACTTACCTCCAGTGTGTCCCAGCTGACTGGACAAATGGACCAAGTTGCCGCGCAGTTTTTGGCTCCCCTGACCGGGACTGCAGGTCTATCCTCTGCTGGTCCTTCACCTCCTCCGCCGCCAGCCATTCCGGCTCCGCTTCCTAGAGAACCTTTCGTCCCGACGCCTGAACGCTACACAGGAGATCTGGGAACTTGCCGTCGATTCCTCCTGCAATGTTCCCTTGTGTTTGAACAACAACCCTCCACGTATATCTCAGATAAGTCCCGTATAGCCTATGTCATTGGGCTTTTGAGTGGTCAAGCTTCTCTTTGGGCCACAGCTGTTTGGGAGAGTCAGTCTGAGATTTGTAGTTCATATGACAGATTTGTAACAGAGATGAAGAAGGTTTTCGATCATCCCGTTCGAGGCAAGGAAGCCTCAAAACGGCTCCTTTCTCTCCGTCAAAATTCTCTGTCAGTAGCAGAATATGCAGTAGAGTTCAGAATTCTAGCGGTAGAGAGTGGGTGGAATGAGGAGTCTTTACAGGGAGTTTTTCTCAACGGTCTCAGTGAGAGCCTTAAGGATGAGCTAGCGGCTAGGAATGAGACGACTAGTTTGGACTCCCTCATTTCCCTCTCGATTAGGCTTGACAACCGCCTTAGAGAGCGCCGCAGGGAGAAAGCTAGCCGTTTTTCCGTTTCCTCTCCTAGTTGCACCCCTAGAATCCCCTCTCGTAGCAGCTCTAACCAGTCAGTCTCCCTCGGGGTTACTGCCAGTCAGTCGTCTGTAGTCGCCGTGGACGAGCCCATGCAGGTGGGTCGAACCCGTCTTTCCCCAGCGGAGCGTCAGCGACGGATGAGGACCGGCGCCTGCATCTACTGTGGCCAGGACGGTCACTTTCTGGCAGCATGTCCGCTTCGGCCAAAAGAGGAGGCTCGTCAGTGACTGTGGGGGTACTGATGAGCCATACCACCATCTCTTCAACTCCCCGCACTCGTATGCAGTTCCATGCTTCCCTGCTCTGGAAGGAAGATTCCATCCCGGTGCTTGCTCTAGTTGATTCCGGCGCTGATGCGAATTTCATTGATGCCAATCTGGTTTCCCAAGCTGGCATTTCCACCGAGGCCCTTTCTTCCACGCTGGAGGCAAATGCACTGGATGGCAGGCTTCTGGCTCGGGTCACCCACCGTTCCGTACCCCTCAACCTCCTCATTTCAGGAAACCACAGGGAGTCCATTCAGCTCCACCTGATCTCCTCTCCTCTCGCTCCTGTGGTTCTGGGTCGGCTCTGGTTAGAGTTGCATAACCCGCATATAGACTGGTCTACGGGGACGGTGGTTAGTTGGAGTGTCTTCTGTCATTCTCATTGCCTCCAATCTGCTCTGGCACCTGGGGAGTCCGCCGTTTCTCCCTCTCCCGAGCCTCCTGATCTCTCCTCCGTGCCTGCTGAGTACCATGATTTGGGAGAGGTATTCAGTAAACAGCGAGCCCTCGCCTTACCTCCTCATCGGCCGTATGATTGTGCCATCGATCTGCTACCTGGAGCTCCTCTGCCCTCTAGTCGTCTCTACAACCTGTCTCGTCCTGAGCGGGAGGCCATGGAGAAGTACATCCACGACTCCCTGGCCGCCGGACTTGTTCGTCCTTCCTCTTCTCCCGTAGGAGCGGGGTTTTTCTTCGTGGCCAAGAAGGATCTTACCCTGCGTCCTTGTATTGATTTCCGTGGTCTAAATGATATAACGGTAAAGAACAAGTATCCTCTTCCTCTCATTGACTCTGCTTTTGTGCCCCTACAACAGGCTACCGTTTTCTCCAAGCTGGATCTCCGGAACGCTTACCACCTTATTCGGATTCGAGAGGGAGACGAGTGGAAGACGGCGTTTAACACTCCCCTGGGACACTTCGAGTACCTGGTGATGCCCTTCGGTTTAACCAACGCTCCCGCCGTCTTCCAGGCTCTCGTTAACGACGTCCTCCGAGACATGTTGAACCGCTTCATCTTCGTTTACCTGGATGACATTCTGATCTTTTCTCGGGACATGGAGGAACATACCCAGCATGTGCGGTTAGTGCTCCGTCGTTTACTTGAGAACAAACTGTTTGTGAAAGCCGAGAAGTGTGAGTTTCATAAGTCTTCTGTGAGTTTCCTGGGTTACATCATTGAGCGGGGACAGGTGAAGACGGACCCGGCCAAGATCCAGGCAGTGTCGGAGTGGGCTAGACCTACTACCCGGAAACAACTCCAGCGATTCCTGGGGTTTGCTAACTTCTACCGGCGTTTTATCAAAGACTACAGCAGAGTTGCAGCTCCCCTAACCCGGCTAACCTCTCCTGTTTCTAGCTTCTCTTGGACCCCTGAGGCTGATACCGCGTTTAACCACCTCAAGAGACTCTTTACCTCCGCCCCGGTTCTGATTCACCCAGATCCCTCTAGGCAGTTTGTGGTAGAGGTGGATGCTTCTGACTCGGGAGTGGGGGCTGTGCTTTCTCAGCGTGCGGCCGACGACATGAAACTACATCCCTGTGCATTTTTCTCCCGACGTCTCTCCCCTGCAGAGAGCAACTATGATGTGGGTAATCGAGAGCTACTGGCTGTGGTTCTGGCTTTGGAGGAGTGGAGACACTGGCTGGAGGGCTCCGAACATCCCTTCATCGTTTGGACTGATCATAAAAACCTCTCCTATCTCCGTTCTGCCAAACGACTGAACTCTCGTCAAGCTCGGTGGGCATTGTTCCTTGGCCGTTTCAGTTTCACCCTCACCTATCGCCCTGGTTCTCGGAACGTTAAGCCTGATGCTCTCTCTCGCCAGTCTGCACTCGAGAAATCAACCTCTGAGCCGGAGCCCATCCTTCCCTCTTCCTGTGTGGTTGCTGCAGTTACGTGGGGAGTGGAGGATGTAGTTCGAGAAGCGCAACGCACTCAGCCAGATCCAGGTAATGGTCCTCCTAACCGTCTGTTTGTGCCTGAATCCGCCAGGTCCCAGGTTCTCCAGTGGGGACACGCCTCGAAGCTCTCCTGCCACCCCGGTCTCCATCGCTCGCTGTCCTTCATCAAGCGGCGATTTTGGTGGCCCTCTATGGAGAAGGATACCAGGGGTTTTGTGTCAGCCTGCTCTGTTTGTGCCCGCAGTAAATCTTCTCATCTTCCTCCAGCTGGATTACTGCGACCTCTACCCGTTCCCAGCCGTCCTTGGTCCCATATTGCGGTGGATTTCGTCACCGGCTTACCTCCATCATCTGGTAACACTACCATACTTACCATTGTTGATCGGTTTTCGAAGTCTGTCCATTTTGTTCCCCTTCCTAAACTCCCCTCTGCCACTGAGACAGCTGATCTTATGGTTAATCATGTGTTCCGGCTTCATGGTATTCCACTAGACATTGTCTCCGACAGAGGACCACAGTTCATCTCTCAAGTGTGGAAGAGTTTTTGCCAGGCGCTGGGTGCCACTCGCAGTCTTTCCTCTGGTTACCACCCCCAAACGAACGGCCAGACGGAGCGGGCAAATCAGGATTTGGAAGCAGCTCTTCGGTGTGTCACAGTGCGCAACCCGTCCAGCTGGAGTTCACTCCTACCCTGGGTCGAATACGCTCACAATTCCCTCACCAGCTCCGCCACAGGTATGACCCCTTTCCAAGTCTCTCTGGGTTTCCAACCTCCTCTTTTTCCCGCTCAGGAAGAGGAGGTGGCGGTGCCGTCCGTGCAGGCCCATCTCCAGCGGTGTCGTCGCATTTGGAAGGCGACTCGTGCCGCCCTTCTCCGCTCTGCTGCCCGTAACCAGCGCTTTGCCGATCACCACCGGACTCCTGCGCCTGCATACCAGCCGGGACAAAAGGTATGGCTTTCCTCTCGGGATTTGCCTCTGCTGACAGAGTCTCGCAAATTGGCGCCCCGTTTTGTGGGTCCATTTGAAATTGAAGGGATCGTCAATCCATCTGCTGTGCGCCTTAAGTTGCCTGCCTCCATGAGGGTCCATCCCACGTTTCATGTCTCCCTTCTGAAGCCTGTCTCTTCCAGTCCCTTATCGCCTCCCACCGCTCCCCCTCCACCTCCCCGGATGATCGACGACCATCCAGTTTACACTGTGCATCGACTCCTGGATGTTCGCCGCCGTGGCCGGGGGTTCCAGTTTTTGGTGGACTGGGAGGGATATGGTCCTGAGGAGCGTTCTTGGGTTCCCAAGCGGGACATTCTGGATCCTTCTCTCATCCGTGATTTCTATCGGGAGCATCCGGATAGGCCTGGTGGGTCGCCTGGAGGCGACCGTTGAGGGGGGGGGTACTGTCATGGCTCTTGCCATGACTCTAGTTTTCCTTGTGTTTCTCGTTGTTCCCTGCCCCCTGTGTGTCTCCGCCTCCCTGGTTTGTCTTTCTGTGTTTGTCTGTGTCTGTCGTGTGTGGCGTGGGCGTGGCTCCCTCTCCTTCCCAGCTTCTGGGCTCCTGAGTTGCCGACACACCTGAACCTCATCACTCATCACCTCCTGTATATCAACCCCGGCGTACCTACCAGTGGTCGCCAGATTGTTCCACCAACTCCGTGGTAGACACACTCTCGGTCGCTCTGCACTTTGTCTGGACTTACCTTGTGTATCAAGTTCTGTTAATGTTGATCGTGTCTCTCCTGTGCCCAGGATTTCCTCCATGAGTCTCTCCACCTGCCCACGCCACATCTGCCAGCCACCCAGCTTTCCTGCCTGTCCGCCAGCTCGTTACACTCCAACCCGAGCTCCAGCCAGCCGTCTCGCTCGCTGGCTAACCCACCAGCTCGTCAGCCCAGCTCCGATCATCTTCCCTACTCCGGCTGCCTGCCTTCATCTCACCACTTCTAATTCCAACCTCCAATAAATCGCTTTTCCTTTTACATTTTGTCTGTGTCTGCATTTGGGTCCAAGAAGACAACCATTCCTAACAATCTTTTCATTGGGTAGTTAAGGCTGTGAAGGCTAGCAACACAACAGATTGACTTGAAGTGGTACGGGAAAGAAACTGGCGATAAAGTACATAAAGTAACCGTCACCCAAATTGGGATTTAAGGCTTCCTGCTTCTTGTTCATGACTAAGTTCATAATTTAATGTTACTTAACTGTCACTTACTTTTCGGTTGGGAGCTCCTCAAAAAAAGGGCAGGAAAACACTGGAAATTATGTCAGTGAGCATGTGACCGGAATTGGATACAGTTCCGCTATCTGACCTAAAGTTAGCAAGCTATTATCTTTATTACATTATCTACGGCATACTCAGAGTCACTTATCATCCCTGGGGACCTTGGAATTTTTCTATGGTCTCACTCCATTTAGGTGCGCTTGAAACATTTACCTTGATGCACCAGTGGGCGATTTGGCTTCGTTTTCCGCCCACACACTCTGTCCACAGACTAAATTGAAGGCACCCAGTCAACTTGTCCAGATTGGATTAACCTCTGTGACAGCTTGAAGTTTGCATTAACCTCAATTACAATTGTGCCGACCCTGAAAACCATTTCACAACAATTCCAAAACTAACAAAACAAAACAAAAAATCTCAAAACTATTGTAGTCTTCACTTGTCTGTATCCCTTCCATCGACCAGCAACTACTGAAATGCCTAATCTCTGCCAGCTTTGTTACAGCCACCCAAAGTGTCACAAATATTGGAAATCATTTACTAAGCAGCAGCCCTGAGGAACACACACACACACGCTACACACGAACTCAAACCACCCTACACCCAGATGCTGTGCATTGTCCTGCTGGCAAAGACAAAGAGAATAGGCCTCTGGGAGAAGGGAACTCTCCATTGACCAGCAGTCAAACTTTTAATAAACACATTAAATCCTTATGGATCCTCCCTGAACTGTCACTAAATGGTATTCATGAGGAATTAGCACTGGGCAAGATTAATTGGCAGCCTGGAGAGGAGAGGAGAGGAGAGGAATGAGAGGAGAGGGGAGGAGAGAGAGAGAGGAGAGGAGGAGAGGACTGGAGAGGAGAGAGGAGAGGGAAGGAGGAGAGAGGAGTGGAGAGGAAACAAGGGGAGAGTAGAGGAGAAAGAAGGAGAGGAGAGGAAACACGGAGATGAGAGTAGAGGAGAGGAGTGGAGAAAGGGGGAGAAGAGAGGAGTAGAAAGGAAAGGAGTGGAGGAGAGGAGAAAGGAGGAGAGGATAAGAGAGGGATTGGAGAGCAGAATGGGGCGTAGTGAGAAAAGGAGAAGGGGAGCGAGTGGATGAGGAGGATAGAAAGGGAAAGGGGAGAGATGGGTGAGAGGAGAACAGGGGGCGGAAGAGGAGGAGGAGGAAAGGAGAGGGAAGGGTGGGATGACAGAGGAACAGGGGAAAGAGGAAAGAGTAGGGGGAGGATGGAGAGAGGAGGAGGGGAAAGGAAGGAAGAGGAGGAGCGCAGGGGAAGCGAGGGGAAGACATAAGTGAAGTGATAGAAGAAAGAAGAGAGGAGGAAAAGAAGATGAAAGTGAAGGAAGTGAGAAGAGTAGAGGAAAGGAGAAAAACAAAGCTAATCCAGAAGCGACAGGCAGTTTCTACAGTGACAAAGCTGTTATGCCAATCATAGTGATTGATCAGTAACAATACTCCGCCCTCTCAGCAGTACTCACCTGAAAGTTGTTAGGATGGCGAGTGGGTAGAAGAGGAAGGCACAGGCTGAGGCAGGCTTCAATATCACCACGTGGGATTTATTGTGGAGAAACCAGGAGTATTTACAAGATGAGTTGTAAAAAAAACACAAAAATGAAAAATACTCAAAATGTTTTGAAAAGAAAAATAAAGAAATAGATAATGAATCAAGAAAACTACAAAAATAACAAAGGCAGAACTAAGCTATAAACCAAAACATAGGCTAAGCCCCTGACGTGGGCCCTATGCTATTAGGCCAGCAGTCCTGGTCCCAATTCCTGGCTGGAGCGAGGCAGAGTGAGCGGGCACCCATGGGTGCTGGCCTCCTATATACTCTAAGCCCCTCCTATGAAGACAAAACATAATTAGTCTTCAATTAATGCAACAATACATCAAGGGTCTGATTCAATGCAATTATTATTACATTGATATAACTATGTGACACACATAATAAATTGCAATGACCCTATCATCAGTCTGATGCATAAAAAAATAGATGTATACTTTTATCAATTTGGACCCCCCTCTACTCAACCACACTTGGCACATTCCACTGCCACCCCTCTCTACAAATGAGGTTGGACCCCTCCGCCTCAGTTTCACACTCTGGGTCTAAAACTGGAACTGCCAAGTGCAGGAGAAGAAAAATACACGGGGTAAGAGTAATTTGCAAACTGTTTCATTAAACATGATAAATAATGAAATGTCTCCGCTTCTTTATTTAACTTTTGAATGAATTATATAATGTATAAAGATTGCGGAATTATGTCAACAATACAGGCGGGAATGTTAAATAACGCCAATGCCGGTAGGCCTCCCAGTATGGCTGGAACACTGCAGTGAGACACAGACTACAATGAAAATGCGAGAATCTAACAATCAAAACAAAAACACAGTAACACTTAACTAACATCTCTTAGTGGCGCCAAGATGTAATCTATGGTAAAGAAATGAAAGTTAATGCAGGTAATGTTTGGCGGTGTATGTTAATATAGGGCATCGGGCATCCCCGTGACACAAGTAATGAGAGACTTACAGCTGTCCAACAACTCTGGAGAGAGGAGAAGAAAAGAGAAAGAAAAGGAGAAGGAGAGGGAAGAGCAGAGAAGAGAGCATAGGTGAAATGAGGAAAGAAGAGAGGATAGGAGAGAGATAAGGAGACAGAAAAGAGGAGAGGACAGCAGAGAGAGAGGAGAGGAGGGAACAGAGAGAGGAGAAAGAAAAGGAAGAGGAAAGTCAACAGGAGTAGAGAGAGGAAAGAGCAGAGAAGTAAAGGAAAGGACAAAAGGAAGGAAAAGGATGACAAGAGGAGAGAAGAGAGGATAAGAAAAAGGAAAAGAAATGGGTTAAGAGGAGACAGAAAAAGAGAAGATGGAGGAAGAGGAGAAAGGAAAGAGAGGAGACAGGCGAGGAGAGGAAATAAGAAGAAGATAGAGGATAGGAGGCAGAAAAGAGGAGCAGAGAGTGGAGGGAGGTGAGGGAGAGGGGAAGAAGAGGAAAGAAAAATCAACAGGAGTAGAGAGAAGAGTAGCGAAGTAAAGGACAAAAGGAAGGAAAAGGACGAGGAGAGGAGAGACAAAGAAAGAGGAAAAGAGATGGGTTAAGAGGAGACCGAGAAGAGGAGGGAGGAACAGGAGCAAGGAAAGGAAATAAGGGGAAGAGGAGAGAGGAAAGGAGAGGAGGGCAGGATAAAAGAGGTAAACAGGAGGAACTGCACGGCCAGGCTTCAGATTCAAGGTCACTCCAAGGAAACCTGATGAAAAATGAATAATGAAGATGTCCAAATTATCATTAAAGATGGATTATAACATCTTTACATTCACTAGCTAGCCATCCATCAGCCTGCTACTGCTTCTTGTATTTGAAAGAGGCAGGAAAGTAATTATAAGTAATTAAAAAGTTTCCCCAGAAACATGTCCTGTCAGACAAGACTTTATAAATGGGTACAAAAAGAAAACGGAGGTTGAAGGTCTTTTCTTGATTGCATCTACATTGTTCCAAATTCACTGGAATGTCAGGTGAAGAATCCTGAATTAGCTTTGAGATGGAGGGCAGGAATCCTGTGTGCTGCTGCTTTATAGGTGCAGGGGTGGAGACAGTGGAGGAAAAAGTACTCAAATCTTTTACTTAAGTTAAAGTAACAATGCCATGATGGAAAAATACTCCAGTAAAAAGTTTACTTAAGTAAGAAGTAATGAAAATTGTAAAATGTACGTAAATATCAAAAATAATCCTACCTGTAAGAAGTATTTTAATGTTGTAGGTGTGTACTCCATATACTGTTGGGTAGTTTAAACTCTGTTAAAATGACACATCCTTTCTAAGAGTACAGCACCAACAGAAGTACTATTGCCATGTGCTGCATTGTTGACTGAGAATTTTCCATGTTTTTTCATTTATTTTATTTATTTAACCTTTATTTAACCAGGAAGTCCCTTGAGATTGAAATCTCTTTTCCGAGGGAGACCTGGCCAAGACAGCACACCAGTTACAGTTTAAATAGAAATAAAACACGACAGGGAATACAAACATCAGTTACAGTTATAGTTTAAATAGAAATAAAACACAACAGACAGGGAATACAAACATCAAACACACAAGGACATGTCAAACACTAAACACAAAAACTACGGTCAAAAACAGTGGTAGTCTGTGGATTTAAGTTTGCTGGTTTGAATCCTTGAACCGGTTGAGAAAATCTGGGCAGGGACAGTGAACCCCTAACTGCTCCAGTAGAGCTGCTCAGTTTTGTTGTGGTTATACTGGGCAGCTCCCAGGTGTGATTATGTACAGTAAGTTGTTCTGAATGCATGCTCAGTTGACTTTCTGATAAAAAGAAATCATTTGATAAAAAAAACAACAACTTTAAATTGAGTGCCCTTGTGAGGTTAAGCCACATATTCAGAATAGTGTGTGTTGAAATCTGACTCAGCCCTTTATTTAATCTCATACTCCATTAACTTCTCTCCACTATGTTATGAAGTGTGCTATCAAATAAAGCAGGAATAAAAGGACAATAATCTTTAAAAAAAAAAAAATTTCATTCACACATGCAGAGGCTCACAGTCATTTTATGACATTTACTCTTGACGGCTTTAAATTCAGCTCATAGCCAATATTGTGTCTTGTACGTTCCCCACCGGTCTCATAAAACACCAGGAATAACTTAATAGCCTTTAATAAAGTCTTTTTGAGAAATATAGAAACATGCAACCATGCAGGTGGGAGTGATTCAGTGACATTTACTGTTGTCAGCATTAAATACTCTTTCAGATGGTTTGGTCACAGGTGAATGAACTGTTCTGTTATTCAAGATTATCTTTGTAAAAACACAAGGTCCCTCATACTGGGAGAGCAGATGGCTCTACCAGACACATGCATGAACACACACACACACGCACACACACACACACACACAAGCACATGCCTTGCTAGGTCAACAATGAAACACATGGCAAAAGTGAGGCTTCATCTTGGTGTGTAAATGTACACATGTACACACACACACACACACACACACACACACACACACACACATCCACACTTCCTCATAAAGTAGCCTTGTCTTGCAGTGACAGCTGTGAGTGTGTATCCTCTGATCTTTGGTAATGTGTGTGTATGGATTACAACAGTCAGCATGTGTTCAGAGATCCACTTCATCAACAGATGGCTAATTGCTTGATCAATTAACCATGAAAACGTTAATGGAGTCCCATTATCAATTATTTAATTAGATATATAATTTATCAATTATGCAGACTGTGCAATATGACTGAGACAAGTGCAAGGATAGTAAGAAATGTGTTAATGGTGTAAGTGGTTTTGACAGATAATCTAAATCTTTTTTTAAATTGCAAACAGGTCTGGTACACGATGATTACAGCCTGCATAAATAGAGCATCATGTTAGTTCAGGCAGAACACTGAAGTCGTCTATTAGATTGGCTATCAGCTGTCCAATCCAAACAGCTGACTCTCATCACCAATCACATTCAAACAAGTGAATGAGGCGGTCTTTATAATCTGCCAGCTCACACTGCTGATTATTCATGCCACTGCTGCTGTTGACCCATGTCAATGCAAACTCCTTCCACCTCCCCATCCTCCTCCTGCTATTATCTGTTCACAGGATGCTTGTGCAAGCTATCTCCGAATTATGTCTGGTTTTATGTTGGTTTCATATTATTAATGATATACTGTATCTACTATGCCTTGGGGGGTTTATTGCGCTCCCCGAAGAATCTCTCACATGCTGCTTGGATGCATTTGTGGAGCATCCTCAAGAGCAGAGCCTTCCTGCCAAATCCAACTGTATAACCATTTGTGTTATAGATGGTCCAAACTGCTTTGACGTAAGAGTCTCTGACCAACTGGATCTCACAGAAGAACGTGAAATGAACACGACTTGTTAACACCAAATTACGTGTTGGTGGCACGTAAAGTGCTGAAATTACGTATTCCCAGCACAAAATGATTACATGAAGGAGACACGACTATAAACAGCAAGTAGTGTTACATTTAAGTGCTGTGGTTGGGTGGTGGCTGGGCGGATGAGTTTGCCTTTGATGCCGGCAATCAGGGGTCAACCCCAGTGACATACAGTATCTCAGTACTACTGCACACTGGTCCTTGGATGTAACTTCTTGTGTTTTATCCATTTGGATTGAGAACATTACGACCTTCCCTACTTCAACAGCAATAGTTTGTTGGATTAAGACTCTGATGCGATCAATGACTTTGTTCACTGTTGTTTTGGACAGCAGAACCCCTCTTCCTTCACCTCCTGTCTCATGTTGTTTCTTGCTCTTTTCAATGCAGTTGTTGACATGTTCCTGTAGGCAGACATTGTATTGGCTCAGCGCTAGCTCATGGTGCCATGGTCCAAGGCCATGTTTTCCAAGCTACATGCAGCTTCATGTCTATCCCCCCTGTAGCTAAAGCCACACTTACCAATTACTTTAATGACATTAACTACACTTTCTATAATCTGTCTCTTGTTTCTGACCTGCTCTTGATGGGCTGATATCTATTTGTCAGTCAGCCAGGTGCTGATGTCAGCTGTGCTTGCCCTCAGAAAATAGGCCTCTGCACTCTCTCTATGGAGCTTGCTTTGCTCATGCTCCTCAACCCTTTGATGAACATGCGTCCATGCCTGCATGCCTCCTTTCATGAACGCAGAGTCACTGACTGAAGGCTTTGCAAATGCTGGGCTTTGAATCTCTATTTCTCTCCAAAGGCTATGACTGGCACTGCATGAGACCAACATTGAAGAGTCATACTCATAATCTCACATAGCCTGTATTCATGGTGTTAGCCTGCTGTGCTGAGACTATGGCAAAACATAGTTTGCAGTGTATGTGATTTTGACTGTCATCGTTGTCTTTGAATCCGAAAAAGTTCCAGACAATAGAATGTGACAATGTTTTTGGTACGAGCACAGTGTCAGTACTGGGGTTGGGTAGAATCCTTATCTCGTCTTCTTCATCACCAGCAGGTTTTCTTGATTCTGACTAATTTTCTTGTTTTTCCTTCCAAAACTTTTCTCTCACATTGCTGTTCTCCATTGTCTCTCACTGGATTTGTTTTCCTTTATGCTGGTTTCTGCCCGCTCTGTATGTGCACATTTCGTCACATAGTGTAACGCAGTGTTGTCATTTGTTGATGCACCTTAGGGAGAAACTAGGAGCGCTTAGTTTGATGCATCGAATATTCCTAATGAACATGCGGCAGAATCAATGTCATTTAGGAATGAGATTGCATAGAGGTATGAATTGAGATCGCAATTTTAATACGATTAATCGTGCAGCCCTACCTGTACCTGCCAGTTACTCTGAGCTAGTGGTGATGCAAGGGTAGTGATTCACGTTGGCAGTTGTCTTGTTTTGTTGTAATGTCTTGGACTATACTCCACATTCACAGTGCAAGCAACTTGATTGATGAGCTGCTCTATTCTGACTGATTGTGGGCAGTGCCAGCAGCTCCATGTATGTAGTCAAAATAAACAGAAGAAACTTCTATTACTTCCTCCCATTGACCCCAACAATGTATGCAATCATTTTCCAAGCATTGTTTATTCCTGTAGTCTTTCAAATAAAAGTTGTAGAGAAATGGGAAGCTTTGAATGGCTGTAAACATCTCGTCTGCTTTGCACTTGCCAGGCGGAACTATTAAAGAAACTAAATCACATTAATAGGGAACAAGGAAGTGCGTATATCTGATTGGCTGTTGACGGCTGACAACCACAAGAAGTTGGTCAGTGGTCAACTTTTCTTGGCCAACAAGCTTGTCCACACATCAGAGGAGTTTCCCTGGTTTCTTAGTTGTACAGGAAATCAATGGACTTCCAGTGACTTGTTGATCATGTTGCTCCCAGTGTGAAAACTGCCCGAGGCTCGTAGCTTTTAGAGAGAAAGAGAGAGAGCAGTGATCAGTGTTGGGCAAGTTACTTGGAAAATGTAATTACTTATTACTTCTTTAACAAGTAATCACATTACTTTACTCATTACTCTACAGGAAAAGTAATTAGTTACATTACTCATTCATTACTTTCCGTTACTTTGTTTTAAAGGGTTACGAGCCAAAAAGGTTGAGAACCACTGGCCTGAAGTGCCTGTCACGTAACGTCATCTCTCTCCCATAATAACCCCTCAGGTCAGCGTGTGTGTATTTACTCTAGGTAGTCTGCAGGGGAGGGCAGATTCTTATTAAGTGTTTGATGTGTGTGTGTGTGTGTGTGTGTGTGTGTGTGTTTGTGACGTGTGTGTGTGTGTGTGTAGTTATCAGCATTGAGGAAAAATCCTCCTTTAAATGATGGCCACTAGAGGGGAGGTCCTAAAGATGGATAGAGTAGTTTAGATGTGTTGTATTTACGGTTGTGGGTTAGTGTAATGGTCATACTGTGCTGCAGAAAGTGGAGGAGAAGGGAACAGTAGAGGGAGGGGGGAAGATTAGGCGTGCACATGTGTTTGTGTATGCGAGTGTGTGATAGAGCATGAGAGAAGAAAGACTGCCTATGCGTGTCTATTTTCAAGTACTTTGTTGACCTTATTTAGGAGAATATCCTCTTTGTTTTCAAAAAGGTGGATATTAAGGAAACTCAATTAATCGAGGAGAGATGTGTGTACGGTCCAATAATTAGCTATCAACATGCAGCTCGTATTATAACACACACACACACACACATCAAACACTTAATAAGAGCCTGCCCTGCCCTGCAGACTACCTAGAGTAAGTACACACACACTGACCTGAGGGGTTATTATGGTTTCATGAGTTTTTAATGCTCAACACACACACACACACACACACACACACACACGCACACGCACACAAATAAACACAAACACACACACACCCCTCCAGAGTGATAGTACTATCAAACACTCCTACAAAAGGCTAATTAAGGATATGCATAGCCTGGACTTAACAAGCTCATTTGTCTCCCCACCATCCACACAGTGCTAACAAGGCCCTCTGCTCATTAAGGCCTTTAAGCTGCAGGCCAGACGGCCCCCTGCCAATTAGCTAACAAGGTAAATGAAGGAAGCAGCCAGTGTTGACTTTGTTTCTGAGGCTGGAGAGCGTAGATTAGCCTGCTTGACTTCGCACCAAGATGGCAGGACAAAGTTCAGCTGACCCGAGAGAAATGTCACTAAACATGAACACTCTAAAGACAGCAATCACACTGATGGGCTGACTGCTTGCTCAAATCTGTGGTGTGTGTGTGTGTGTGTGTGGTGGGGTTAATTAGCCTCCTTGACTTATCACTGTGACAGCAAGGATCAACCAAACAGAAACAAGGTCAAACAGTCTAGTGTTAACTACATTAATACAGCGATCACACTGGCAAGAAGTGGAAACGCTAGCACACACTGCCACACTTTTTCCTGCAGTTACAGAACACCTTATAACCAATAGTCTTCCAATCTTCATTAAACTAACAAGACTAAGAGTATAACATCCCCGCGAAATTGCATTTTGTGGAAGCGTCTCTGCTGGGAATCGAACTCTGGTCTCCCGATTGAGAGTCTGCAAATTGACACCCTGCAGCACACTTTCACCCACGTGGCCATAAAGTGGTGAACAGAGCGACCGACCGACCGACAATGCGATCCATAAAGCCCCTGCTGTCACGGGACGAAAAATCCTCTCATGATGATGTGCTTATGATTGCAAAACAGGAGGAGCCAGATTCCATTTTAGGTCATATTGCTTGGTCATACTGTCGGAGTTAGGAATGCGTTGCAGTAGCTTAAAACTCAGAATTGAATGTAAATAGCTAGCCACTTATTTGGGTCAGGGTTGTGGTGGCAACAGCAAGCAAAGCAGCACAGACATCTTTTTCCCTAGCAACTTCCTCCAGTCCCTCCTGGGGGGCCAGATGGGAGATGTCGTCCCTCCAGTGTGTTCTGGGTCTACTCCAGGGTCTCCTCCCAGACGGTTGTGCGCGGTATACGTTCAAATGGATGCGGCCAGGGAGCATCCTTACCAGGTGACTGAACCACCTCAACTGGCTCCTCTCAATAATAATAATAATAATACATTTTATTTGAGGGCGCCTTTCAGGACACCCAAGGTCGCCTTACAATGCATAAAAAGAAACATACTCGAACAGGTAAAAACAGCGAAACATGGCAAAGACACCAGTATAGACAAAACAATGTGGAGAAGAGATACCGAGGTCCTCTCAGATCGCTGAGCTCCTCACCCTGTCACCAAGAGTGAGGCCAGCCACCCTGCGGGGAAACATCATTTTGGTGCCTTGTATCCACAGTCTTATTATTTTGGACACAAAAGCTCATGACCACAGATGAGGGCCAGAACAAAGATTGACCGGTAAATTCAGAGCTTTGCCTTATGGCTCTGCTCTCTTCACCTCCACAGTCTGATACAACACCCACATCAGACTTGGAGGTGCTGATCCTCATCCCAGCTGCAAACCGCTCCAGTGAACATTGGAGATCACGGTCTAATGAGGCAAGAAGGACAACATCATCCACAAACAGAGATGTCACCCTAATGTCACTGAACTGGACACTCTGCAGACCTCGGCAGCGCCTTGATATCTTGTCCATGAATATCATAAACAGGAGGGGGGAGAAGGTGCATCCTTGTCAGAGTCTGATGCCCACCTTGAACAAGCTTGACTTCAATGCCAAGAATGTAAAAAGTCTTTTTAAACAGTTGATGTTTGTTGGACTCAAAATACAGGATCACACAGCATAAAACAGAAGAACAGTGTACCAACAGTGTATCCACTACATCCTATAAACAATACAATTCTATTCAATTCTAGTCTTGCAGTCCATTCAAAGTTAAAGCTAGCTAATCAACATTTAGTGCTTTGGCTGGACTATCTGTAGTAGCAGTGCAACAAGTTGCAAGTAAGCAAGTGAGGTGTTTTCAAATCCTCCGGTCTGATGGCAGTCTTTGGACTCTGATACACTAGAAACGGAAGTAGGACTCATTCCTTATTCATGCTCAAAATAGACAACCAGTCAATACTTTTATAGTAGGTTATAGAGTCGTATAGTACATTACATTTTATATTTCTGGCATTTAGCAATCGCTCTAATCCAGACTGACTTGCATGGATAAGGTTGGTAGGGGTTTGGTTTCCTGCTCAAGGACACTTTGGCAGGACGCATGGCTGTTGATTGACGCAGTAGCTGTTGTGGGGATCAAACCTGTAACCTTTCAAGTATGGAATAGTCCTTATGTTATCTTATGTTATGTGATGGGCTTTCTAACCTTCGGACTACCCTGCCACTACTCTGTGGTCCAAAAAATATGCAGCAATATAGAAAAATATACAGTATATATACACTGCCCTTGAACATTTTTTCTGTGGTTTGTGAGTTGAAAATTACAGCCCTGTTTACAAGTGGTAGAACATGCTGAGCATTAAGTTGCTACTAAAATGAAGTATACTTTCTCATATTCGTCCCTTCTCAGACTTTGTTGGCTCATTGGCATCACGCTACATGTTAAAAAAGGTATTGAAACGGAAGTAAACACAAGATAAAGACAGACAGTCAGACCTTAAATGGTCTCAGGGTGAATCCCTTGGTCTTAGCCTCCATTGCTACCCGCGACTATTTTACAGAGCAAAAGTGAAGTGTTGTAATATGAAAAGTCCTCTGACAGATGGACTGGAAACCCTGTGGCTTCTACAAACCCGTAATCCCAGGGATCTTAAAACTTTTCCAGTCAGGGGCTCAAATTAGAAATGTATTCTCTGAGAGTCTGAGATCCAGACTTATTAAAACATATTGCTGCCCCTGCCACACAGGGACCCACCAGAACTAGGCCTGCGACCCATTTTCGGGCCATGGGCCTACTTTTATTCAGCCCCCATATGGCAAAAGTTTCAGTACGTTTTAATGAGGTTGGGATCCAGGGCAAGATAAGGTAAGGTAAGGCAAAATAAGATTAACTTTATTGATCCCTGAGGGGCAGGGATGCCTGAGGGGAAATTGAGTCATTATAGCAGCAAAGAATAGAGGTGCAGGTTGGAGGACAAAGAGTAAATGGGGCAGCAAGGTGGTGTATTGTGAAGGTAGAACTCCCTGCAAACAGAGGACTTGAGTTCAAGCCCCCGGCAAGCAGAGACAGGGACAGTGGAGCTGGGAGGGAATCATTTTCTTACTAAAGGACACTTCAGCATCGGCGTCCTGGTGGCTCATAAGGTACATACCCTGTAACATCCTGTGACATCCTGGGTTCGAATCTCCCCCTCTCTCTCCCAACCTTTTTCCTCACATTTAGAATGCCTTTATTCACTTCAACCCAGCTGATGAAAATGCACATAATTTGCATTTTTGTTTTTTGTGAAATCTTTAAAAAAACAATAAAAAGGACACTTCAGCAGGACATGGCGGCTCAGGCTGGGGTGGTCCTGTTGAAGGACAGTCTCCCTGCTGCCCCCCCCCCCCCCCCCCCCCGACTCCCTCCACCAGCCCCAGCTAAATGACTGTATGAAGGCGGCAGCTGAATGTTTCCATAAACTAGGTCACTGAAATCACTTGCTTAATAAGGGAACACTAATCTAACTGACAGATAGCGATTCTGCTCAGGTGAAGCACAAAGGCTGCTTAGATAAATGGAAATTTGACGTGAGGTTTGTGTGTGTGTGTGTGTCAGTATTGCTGTACTCTCTCTCCTTTATAAGACCTCCCTTAGAGACCCTCTGTGAGTTAGTATGCATATGTGTGTGTTCGTTTGTGTGTGTGTCAGTATGACTGCACTGCCTCATCTTTATAATAAACAGAGTCTCTCAATCTGAGTTTGTGTGTGTGTCTTTGTGCGTGTGCTTGTGTGTATGCGTTGGTGTGTGTGTGTCTGTGACTGTGTATCAGTATGACTGCACTGCCTCATTCTTATAATACCCTGCTTAGAGACCCTGTGTGTGGTGTGTGTGTGTGTGTGTATATGAGAGAGAGAGAGAGACAGAGAAAGTGTTGAAAAGGCTAGAGGCTGTCATGGCTGTCTATTTCCTCTCTTTCATCCTGTCTTGGCAATAAAGTAATGTATTCATAAACCGTCTCGGCACACAGCATTCTGTGATTGAATTAGGGGATGCAAAATGCATTTCATTACTGCTGAAGAGCATGGCAAGATTTCTCATGTAAAGCAGGGAAGTGTGTTTGCATGGGGAGGCGGTGTGTGTGTGTGTGTGTGGGGGGGGGGGGGGGTGAGAGCTAGAGAGTAAGAGAGACAAAGAGGAAAAGACTATGGAATAGACAGAGACAGTGAGGTTAACAGAGAGAGAGATGGGAGAGAGGGGAGAGTAGAGGGGGGGGAAGTAGAGATAGAATGAGAGAGAGAGATAGAAAGAGAGTGAGTGAGAGAGGTGTGAAGGGAGAGCTGAGAGGGAGCGCTGGGTGGGGGTTGGGGTGGTGGGGTGATAGCCACAGGCGGTGGTAAATGAGCTCCGGTCAAAACAGGACAGCTCCTACAATGAAGAGGATGCGTGGGATGTAAGCTGTGTGTGTGCATGTGAGTCTGTGCATGTGTGTGTCTGTGTGTGTGTGTGTGTGTGCCTGTGTGCGTTTGTGCCATTGAAGGTGTCTGCACATGTGTGAATGTGTGCTTGTGTGCATTTGTGTTTCTGTATGTGTGTTTGTGTGTGTGTGTGTGTGTGTGTGTGTGTGTGTGTGTATATCACGACTCCTGTTCTTTGTGGGGCGACTCCAGGGACGCCCCGCAGCTCAGTTGGCTGCGGTGTGTATCGTGTCCTCACATTGATACGGGCTGAAGTCCAGCTCACTGAGTTAATCTCTCATGTCTTCCCCTCACTCTGCTAATTCAGTGAAATGAGCTCGATGTCTTAAAATGCAAATAACAATAAAAGTGAGAGAGAGAACAGTTTCCCCCGTCATGAAAGGATTATGCGGAGGAGACACGACTGGGAACAGGCAGCAGTCTGACGTAGAAACAGCGTGGTGGGAGGTAATTGTGTGTGGAGGTCGAGGCGGTGGATGGGTGTTTACATTTGCCTTCAACTCTGACAGCCCAGGTTCAGTTTCCAGCTCAGGTAGAGAATGTTTTTTGCTATGAGTGAAGTTTCCATTTTGGGCAGAAGTTTTTCTTATTCAACCATGACCAAAACTTTTCCATAAGCTTTACCAAATTTTTTTAGTTGCCTAACCTTACCCTTAAAGGATAAGGCTGGTGTTTTTTAATGCATTGCTTACCGTCAACAAATCCTATGAAAATAACAAAATCAACAATGCGTTTGCTCGACTCCCGTTACTTTCTCACTTCCCATGTACTGTTTTTAGCCGTCAACCCGGAAGTCATTGGCTCCAACTGTAAGCTAAAAACCTTGAAATACAGCTCACAAAGACATAGTTTCAATTTTAAAAATCGCTAACTGTTACCACGAAAAGTCAGGCTGTTACAAACAAATTCTTCATTATGCCAGGGACTATTTTCGGTGCTATGGAACTACTTTCCTGAGATCGCAAACGTGTTTACAGCCGGCTTATTAAGTTGTTTGAGGAAAAAGTCGGCTGGCATCGCGATGATGAAATATGCTGCCCAGAGCAACGGCATGGCTCTTTGACGTGTCTTTAATCGTTTTTTTAATACAATGGAGTTCTATGGCTG
Organism: Centroberyx gerrardi; assembly: GCF_048128805.1. Lineage (NCBI taxonomy): Eukaryota > Metazoa > Chordata > Actinopteri > Beryciformes > Berycidae > Centroberyx > Centroberyx gerrardi. The sequence continues at coordinate 6,904,132 of NC_135998.1, read as the reverse complement.
CTTGGACATGGCTTCATCGGGCACCGGCTACATGGACGAGACTTGCTGGCAAAACAAAATCATTGCTGATTTTGTTATTTTCATAGGATTTGTTGACGGTAAGCAATGCATTAAAAAACACCAGCCTTATCCTTTAACAGTTCCCTTGCCCTGAATGTGACGGTCTCTCTACTCCCATGCCCTACTATGTGTGTCAGTATTTTTGATTATTTATGTACATGTATTTATGTGAAAAGTTGAATGGAAACGCAGGGTTTTTCCTGGCTCAAAAAGAGGCTTAGGTGCCTCAGAGCAGCCGGCCTGGCTTTGTCATTGCAGGCCAATTTAACACCCAAACCCCTCCAATTTTATGCTTTTATAGACACCAGTTTTCGGCATAGACTAATACAACACTGTCCTGCACACAGAAAAATAAAGGTTCAAACTGGAACCGAAAATGGTTCTTTGGAATGATACCATAAAATAACCATTTATGGTTCCACAAATGACCTTTCAAGAACCTTAACTCTTAGATATTGGATGGTGGGTGATGGCATAAATGTGGAAAATAACCAAACCCCTCCATAGTACGTATTGTGCAATTGTAAATGAGGCTATACAAGAGCAGATAAACAAAAACACAATACAGCTGTCTAAGCAAAGGAGCACAGAAATGGTTCTTTAAAGAACTTTGGTCTGAAAGCTTCTTTGTGGAACCAGATGGTTCTTCTATGGCATCACTCTGAAGAACCATTTTCGGTTCCAGTTTGCACCTTTATTTTTCTGTGTGTAGTTGAGGCATTCTTTAGCTTTTACAATCCAAATGTATTCATATTTCCATGGCTAATTCTGAATTCAAGAAATAATTCTTGCTATGGTGACCATTAAAGGAGATGTTTGCACTTTGCAGATTTACCAATGTACAGTCCAGTGCAAGAACATACATGCAATATGTCCAATACATCATTGGTTATTCACATTATTAGATTTACAAAGCAAATGTGCAAGCCTGTAGTATTGCCACATCATAAGTGAGATATTCACACAGAGAGGGCCAGCTGGGCGGCCTGGCAGAGTGACTGTCCTGCAGCTGAAAGGTCACAGGTTCAATCCCTGCAACAGCTGCATCCTGACAAAGTGTCCTTAAGCAAAACATTGAACCTCTACCTGCTCACTCATTGTAAGATGACTTGTTTCAACTAAATGTCACTCTAAATGAGTTAAACATTTGTTAAAAACTGCATCACATTATTACATTAACTGTCCATTGTTACTACATAAGGGGTGTAACATATTTTAACTGATGTAATAATAATATTGACTAATAACATTTTAACGTTAAGAAAAAGAATAAGAAGAATCTGAGTTTTGACATTATTAAACTATTATTATTATTATTATTAATATTATTACATCATCTGTTAAAATGTTACACCTCTTATGGAAGTAATAATGACTGGATAACATAATAATGTGATGTTATTATATTATCCAGCAAATTATCACAAACCGTTTTTGACCAATTTAGAGGGACATTTTATAACATTTTGACAAGGTATTACATTATCAGTCAGTCATTACATTATCAGTTTCTACATGCCTGAAATGTAATCAAGTCAGACAGATGAACTAACATGAGTCTGCATGCACTGTAATGCCAACTTCCTCAGATTGTAGTATCAGTGTCACTCCATCATGCAGGAATGCGCTTTAATAAACAACACTGCAACCTTTATATAACTAGTCCTGTGACGAGCAGATTTATGCCAAACTCTACCCCGCTGTGCTGTACGCTGCATTTCACTGCACCTGTAGCGCTTCATTACATACACTCTTCTGATTTGCTTTTGCATTTCTTGGACTTTCAAGCTCCTTTTCATCTCCACTGTTTTGCTCCTAATAGTCTGAATGTTAGCCAAAGTTGTGTTGCTCAAAACACGGTGCCACCACAACAGCTTCGTTAGGGACACATTCGTTAGTAGTGCAGCTAATTAGCTAGCTATAGTCAACACCACAGCTTGTGTTCTCCTTTAACCACACACACACACACACACACACACACACAGTGCATTGACAAGTGTGTGATTACAAATACAAACACACACACACACACACACGCGCACCCACCCACACCACAAACGTGTCAACAACAGCCTAATTAGAGGTAGTGAAAGGTGAGAGGAGGGAGAGAGACAAGGAAAGAGGAAGGGAAGAGAAAGTAAAAGAGAATTGGAGAGAAAAAGGATCCTTTATTGATTGTGACTTTCAGCACTTACAGCCCAAGGTTTTCTGTGACTCCTAGTGCTTAGTAACAGGGAGAGAACGTCTTCCGCTATCCAATTATAACACTCTCACTCTGAGGAGTTGTCAACCACAGGAGATAATATGAGCTTTGAAAAGAGACCAAGAGGAAGAGAGGGAGGGAGAAAGGAAGGGAGGGCGAGGGTTGAACGGGTCCAGTAGAGAGAGATGGTTGGAGGGAAGGAAAGGGAGAGAGGGAGGGAGGGAGGATTTGAAAGGGGAGAGGTAGAGGAGGAGAGAGATGGTTGAAAGGGGGAGAGGGAGGGAGAGGAGAGGAGGAAGGAGTGAGCAGGAGAGGGGCGAAGGAGGGAAGGACAGAGATGGAAGGAGAAAGATCAATCACTAGGAGGGACAGGGGAGAGACAAGGGAGAAGGAGGGAGGGAGACAAAGGGTGGAAAGGGGAGAAATGGCTGGAAGGGAGGAAGGAGGAGAGAAGTGAGGCAGGAGAAGGCAGAAGTAGGAAGATGAGAGAGTGTGGAGGCGAAGAAGTGACAGTGCAGAATTGGAGGGAGGGAGGGAGGGAGGGAGGGAGAAAGCAAGGTAAAGAGGGAGAGAAGGGTGAAGAGGAGAGGTAGAGAGAGATGGTTGGAGGGAGAGAGAGAGAGGAGAGGAGAGAGCAAGAGTCTCTCCTGACTCTTCCTATCTCTCTTCACTGTCAGTTATCCAATAAAGGCAAAATGCCCCCCCCCAAAAAAATAAATAAATAAATATATAAATAAATAAATAAACAAACAAATAAATAAAATATATAAAGACTTTCATCTCCTCTCAATTCATGTTGTTGGTGTTTTATTGGCCTGGTAAAATGCATTTACATCACAAAAGCACGAGGAAGACAATATGGATATATACAAATATAAACTATCGAATGAAAAAGACCGATATGAACAGATGTTAATACAAAATGATTCTGCACACATAGTAAGCTTGAATTAACAACTGACTGAAAGAGACTGACAGTCTTCGAGCGGGTGCACACTATAGGACAAAAGCTGGGATTTAGCTGTCCCAGACCAGATCGGAGACGACCCTCCCATGCTGGAGCTTAGTCTGTGCCGGTGGTCTTTCCTGCCGCTTGCTACATGTAAGTGGGTCAGAGACACAATCTGACCTCATCCTTGAACCATCCCAGACTTTTCGAACATGTTCGATTTTATCGGCACAACATCTGCACCAGTTTTGCGGTGTGAGATAAATGAGGACAAGTTCTGCGAGTGGTGTCATCTGTAGCCAATGAGAGCTTGTGAAGAAACCAGGTGGAAGAGGTGGGAACTATAAACAGAATCAGAACAGACAATCCATAATGCTTGCGTCTCCCCAGCCATTATCTCCTCCAAATTCGGCATCTGGCCCTCTTTCTTTTCTGCACAAATGAGTGCAGAGGCAACAAAAACAGCAAGCTGCTGTTCCATGTCGAGCTCCATCTGGAACAGTCAAGTCACAGGAAAACCCGTCACCTTTTGCATTTGTTTTCACGAGACAGAGTATCAGAGTATCGCAGAGTATTGCCATCCCTCACAACCAAAATCCAAGTGAAGAATCTGATAATGTGTGACCTTTGTCTGTGCTATAAATTGGTGAGACAAGCAACTAAAGGAAAGGACGTTGTTTAAAGAGAGCAGTACAGCGAATTGGGATTTTGATAGTCGTAAAGTGTGCTCCCACATTAGACTCCACCTCCATATATTGGCTGAATTTTGACATTTTACCAAGGAGGTATGTTAATTTTTAGGTGGTGGTCTTGCTTTCAAATTTTGGATATATTTGGGAAATTTTCTTTCTCTCCCTCCATGTCACTTTATCACCTTTTTATTTTCAATCTGTGATGCTCAATGCATTCCAGGAGTCTACTTCTTCTTGAGTTTGTGATTTCCTATATTTCCCAGAATGACTTTCAACAACCCTCAGAGAACGGGCATGAACTGCATTCAGCTGTGGGTTATACTGTAGGTGCTATAGGTGTAGGTGGAGAGATCAATAGCAGTAGCAATAGCATGATAAGAGCAAGAGTATCATAATTATTCCAGTCGAGAAAAAGTTGTGCTCCTTACTTATAACGTAAAACATCTTGCGGCTGCATTGCATTCTGGTCTATTGAGGCTACTGTTGGAGGATAAATTCTTCTATGATGATTGAATGTATGATTGTTGAATGTCGGCTCTAAAAAGTAGCTCTTTCTCTTTGATTCTGAGAGACTGACACCAAAACCTGATGCTTATTGTTGATGTTTTCTGATGTTTTTTTGTGATAGTTGAAAACATGCCAACCGTCAAACTTAATTGTAAAAATTGTAGCTGTGCTGAAAATATCTTGAAATGATGTAACATCATCTATGTTTTGCCAGCTATCTGTTGCAATAAGAAAAATACACCCCCAAACAACAAAACAGGCTCAGAAATGTAATATACCTTGACTTAGCAGTTTTTTAACAGTGTTAAAGTGTTTTACGGCGTCCTTTCAGCATAAACTCAAATCCTAACCCTAAACTAGCTCCTTGAAGAATCAAGAAAAGGCCAAAATGTCCTCACTCTAAAGGTCTAACACAAGCCGGTTCTCACATGAATAGAAGTACAAGAACACACACACCTCTCTTTTTGACAGTCACCAGAGAGGCACCGCACACTGACGGTGGCCTAAAATCCAGGCAGAAAAAGAAACAAGAGATAAAAGGAGGGAGGGAGGGAGGGAGGGAGAGGCTGCAAGGAAAAGGAGGTGGGAGGGATAGACAAGGGAGAGAGGGAGAAGGAGCTGGCTGGAGGGAGGAACAGGCAGGGAGATAATGCAAGAAAAGTGGGAAGGGGATGAGTAAGGAGGAGAGAAAGAGGGAGAGCAGAACAAGGCGAAGCGGGAAAAGGGAAGTGAGGAGAGAGGCAGAGGAGTAGGGAGAGGGGTGGAAGGAGGTGAGGAAAAGAGGGAGATGAAGGGAGTGAGGGAGGGGAGGAGAGAAGGTGGGATGAACTTGAGTAGAGGAGTATGGAAAGGAGGAGATGGGGAGAACAGAAGGATGTTAAGGGAGGAGATAGAGAAGGGAGAAATGGAAGAAAGGGTGGCAAGGGAGATAGGAAGAGGGAGAGAGAAGGGAGATAGAGGAGGGACTTTGAAGTGAGGGGGAGGAGAGAGGGAAATTCAGAGAGAGTAAGAGGGTTTGAAGGAGATATCAGTTCGTACCACATAATTTTTCACATTCTTTGCCCTCCTGTGTACCGCTCTCTGGGGCTGCTCAAACATGCGGCCTAGTCGTTTTACAGTTTAATATATGCCAGTACGTCTGTAGGGTTTAGAGAAGTTCTGGACTCTTTGGGGTATAAAATTGCAGCGGTGGATCAACATGTCGCCTATTAGGGTTGTTCCAAAGCACTGATCTTGGTACTTGTTTTAATTTATCTTCTGCTTGGTTAAAGCAACCATCAGTGTACCCCCTTTCTTTAAATTTGGTGAACAGATGTCATGATCTTGTTGCAAAGCCTCTTGATTTTATGCAGTTGGCTGACAGGGAGGCTTTTTTTCCCTGTTCCTATCTGTATTTTTCTTGTATGAGTCGGTGGTGAGAAAATTTCCTTCTTTTGTGATGTGCACATCAAGAAAGTTCAGAGCTCTCTCACTGTGTTCTAAGGTGAAGTGAAGATTACCTGTAACGGAGTGAAACATTTTATGCTGTTGGTGAGTATCTCAGAAGTGAGAAAATGCAACTAAGTCTGGCAGTTTTGTGTAGGAAATTGGTAAAATTGACACAAAATAAGATACAAAAATAACACACTGTTTTGAACTATCAGGGACTACATTCCCATCACTGTAAAAACGAAAATTTGAAATTGAGTAAGTTGAACAAAAAATATTAAATGGCCCTGTCAACTACAATTATTTGTAACAACTAACTTTATTGGGCACATTACAACATTACTGTTAGCAAGACAAGCATATTTCAGTCAGACTCCATCTGGGGCCTGGTCAGCTATGCATGCTCATTTTGACCAAGCAACCAAAACCACGGGTGAATTTTGAAGCCAATAAGGAAGTGTTGGCAGGTGGCAGTTCCTCTAACGTCCACTAGAGGCTCCAAAAAGACTCCAAACTACCCAACTCCATGAAGTCAATGGGACCACAACCCAGTTTTGCTAAAAATAGCAAAAAAGTCAATCAATGTTTTCGACAAGAGGTTATGGCCTCAGTAGCTAATTTCACTTCCAATGTGTGTCCTTATGGCGATTTTCGGGCGATTATCGGGATATAACGGATATAAAACGGGGTTGTTTTCCTAGTGATTGACAGGTCACCTGTCCAGTGATTGACAGGTCGCCGATTACAGGCCAATAGTAGGTGGAGCTGCCAATAGTGGGTTCCACCTTTTCCTCTCTTTGGCTGCTCTGGCTCATGTCAACATGGCAGCGATCGTAAACCCAATCTTTTGGCTTCAAAACGGCCCTTCAGAAACCTACATCCATCTTTTTTTTTACAGTCTATGATTTCAATGCCTTTTGCTGTACAAAAGCTCTTAAATTGTTGAGATGAAGAATCATACAAGTTAATTTTGAGTAGCCCACATAATTGCAAATTATTTCATGAATGTTATAGGCCTACATGATCATCAGATGGACACACCGCTTAAATTTACATTCTGTATTTGAAAACTCATCTAAACAGATGTGTATGATTCTTTCGTTCTCTGAGCTGCAATTTAAAATATTAAGTTAATAACCCTAATTTAACTTTATGTGTTTACCTGACAAATCTGAAGATATTGAATTCTTAGTATGTAAAACTCGAGTTTCAAGTTTTTCTACAGGAGAAAAGTAAATGATCTGAACAAAAGATTATTAGTTGGCAAAACTTTTTGTAGTTTGTTTCAAAAGTCAAGTGTTTGAGTTGGGCACAAAACTAAAAAATCTAGTGCAGTTAAGTTGCCTTGAAATTTCTTGTTTTTACAGTGCAGTGTCCATAGGAAGTGGAGGTGGTGGGCGATGGGAGACGTGTAAAACTTAAAATCACTGTGCAGTGGATGAATATGTGGTTGCTTGCCTGAAATGGCTACATCAGCTACTTGTGTTAATATTTCATTTTCAAAATGTATGAGTCTAAAGGCCTTTCTAATAAAAAAAACCCACTAACAACTTTTTATTACTAAGATGTCTTATTTTGGCTAGTAAGCTACTATCACTCAACACAGTGTATGCTAAAGTGTTAGCATGCCGCGTCATATCAAATGAGCTACTGGGGACACGTGGGTTGACTGTCACTTAACAGGTTGACCAATGGGTCAATCTCCCAAAAACTTGGTGTAATCCTTTAAGGTCTCAGTGGCACTCTGCATACACTCTACCTTCCTCATTCTCTCTCTCTTTTTCTTCATCTCTCAACAAGCACAGATCCTGTACAGACCCACGGCGCGTGTTCAATTCAGTTCACTGAAGCACTGTGACACGGTTAAATTCCTAATTCCACTAACGTTACTTAAATACCACAACATGACGTCACCTACCGTAAGTTTGTAGGGCAGCGAAGACGAGTTACTGTCTGCAAATCCCCGTTCCTGACTGTGGAACGTTAAGTTTCACTTTTGTTTTCACACCAGGAGACTCTGTGGATTGAGTTCAGTGCTGCTGGTCTGCTGTCTGTACATCTCCAAATTACAGACATGACGTGATGCGCACATCACATGCATTAGAGATCGATTTAGATCCATTTCTACACAGTGACCACCTTTTGATTTTGTGCCTCTGTATGGGAAACACTGCATCTCACAGTCAAAACGCCCTCTAGAGGCCATCTGACGAAGCGCATCATCTCACTAAGTGTTACCTGACTGACTGACTGCCTGCCTGACCTGAATTTGGCTTGTGATGCCCTCGGCTGCGGTGTGGGAAAAATACACTCAACACACACACCTACACACATGCATGCTCTCAAACACATAATCTCTCTCTCTCTCTCTTGCATACACACACAAAGACTTAAGCACCCACATTTAAACACACACACACTCATTTTAAACACATAGACTATGCCAGTTTCTCTCAATCTTTCTCTCTCTTGTACACAAACACAGATGCTATCAGAGGCTGGTAGCAGGGGCTCCAGACAGCCCTTGAAGACAAACACACACACTGTTATATCTAGGAGGAGCAGGGAGGAGATAGAGGAGGGAGGAGAGGAATTCAAGACCATGACTGTAATCATAGTGATGGCTCAACTTTTACACCATTTGTCTGCTAAAATTCCCAAAGAAAGCAAGCATTATTTAGGAATTTTAGTAAAATACAAATGGATATATGTACTCAGTGACAGAAGGCAATCCTTTGATCTGAAACACTGCAATTCCATTTCACTGATTTCACTTATACAGTATGTAATGACCTGTATGATTATACAGTATGTGATCTGTATGCAGGAGTATGCTGTTAATCAACAGAAGCATTAGTCTATAGTGCTTACATTGAAAAAAATATGTATTTGAAATGTAAAGCCTGTTGGCCTGCAGTAGAAAATTTAACAATGAAAAATAAGTTGACATTTGGTGCCTTCAAAAGTAGCAGCCAATAAAGTGCTGTCACAATCAATGTATGAACATATCTGCACTTGAAAGGTGAGTCTCTAATGAACCAAAATACAGATTTACTAGATTCGAATTTTTCAATATGATGCATGCCAAAAGTAACCAGCATGGTAGCCAAAAAGTTCTCTTTTCGCCAGAGACTCTTGGGAGGGCCCTGATTGATGGCCGGCACTGCATACGGGTCTCTTCCATCTTGAGGAGGTGTGTATTCAGGTCCAGGACAGTTGGAACCACCATACTAATGGTAACTGATTCCTCTCCTTCTATCAGGTATGTTGCCCCAGAGAATGGTGCAAGAATTGCACTCAGTTCCTTGAGCTGGTTCCATTCACGAGCACTAAAAAACACATTCTCATAGTCCTTGCTGCACATTTCGGTGAGGGTTTTGTGGTCCAGAGCTGTGAGGGCCTGCACTTTTTTGGAAGTGCTGTTCCAGCGACACAAGGTGAGCAAAGTTCACTCAATACATGTGAGGGGCCACCATTTTGTTAACATTGGGCAAAAATAAATTCCAAACCTGTTATTCTAAACACAACTCTTCTAGCTCAGTCTAGTTGTTACTGAAATATTAGTGGGGAAAGTTAATATTTTTTGTCACATAGAAATTAGCCACCACAGTTGCAAAGCTATACTTAACACCGGTCAAGCAAGCATCACTCAATATGAAGTGAGAGAGTGCTGCTGACTGATAAGACTGACTGACCTGAATTTGGCTCCTGATGAACATGTCTTGTGGGAAAATGGTTATCAGCTTGACAACAACAAAACACCACCTCCCATTTACCTCGAATGTTCAAAGGCTCGGGATGACTCAGCAAAGGACTTGTGTGTTGTTGCATCGCCAGACCAGCAGACTCTAAACAGCCGAATGACCAATTAGACTCCTCATATGAAGAAGGATTGTGGGAGTTTTAATGAAAACTCAGCTGACTCAGGTTGTGCGAAAATTCATAGCTACATTTTAATCATCAAACTTTTACTCGGTTTTCATGAGTTGTATCCAAGTAATATATCAGCACAATACAAAAGCTACATAAATGTACTGTTCACCATATAAACGTAATGCACTGTGACACAGGTTCCTTGTCCTTGGTTTAAGGGAGTGAAGTGTCGCTTAACTGATTAACTGACCTGACTTTGCCATCCCTAGGGAGTCAGTCAGTCAGGAAAAAGGAGAAGCGATTAGACGAGGACAAACACACAGCGTCATAGCTGACAAGACCTCCTGCTGAGGCCTAGAGGGGAGAAAAAAGAGGGCAGAACAGAGGAGAGGAAAGAAAGAGGGAAGAACAGAGGAGAGGAGGACAAACATGCACTGCTTCATAGATGCCAATACCTTCTGTTTAAGCCTAGAAAGGAGAGGGGAGGGAAGGAGGGAGGAGAGAATAGGGGAGAGGAGGGCAGAACATGAGAGAGGGAGAGAGCAGAAGAACAGAAGAGAAAAGGACATGAGAAGAGAGGGAAGGAGAAGACAAAAGATTGGAGGAGGAAAGAGGGGAGGAAAAGAACAGAAAGAACAGTGGAGAGGAGAGAAGAAAAGGAGGAAGAGAAAAGCAAGAAGATGAAAAAGCAGGCAACCTGTGTCTCATAAAATTTTGTGAAATGAGCACAAAAGTCTTAAACACAGACTACGTGTTGTGGATACGAATTATGTCAATATTACGTTCCTCAGCCACGAATCGGACACGTCATTTTCACCTGTTCGTCACGTGAAAAGGTCAGCTAACAGTTAAAGTTATGGTTAAGATTAGGAAACTAAAACAGCTTTTTTAATGTTAGGGTTAGGGTTATGGTTAGTCAACTAAAAGCAGGAGATGAGAGGAATATAAAGGTGAGCCAAGCTACAGAGAGTGTAGCTAACTAACTAGCAATGCTACTAGTCTCTCTTTATACCTGTTGCTAGCACCATGACAGACGAAAATAGAAAATAGAGAACAAAACCATGAAGATCTTATTCAGTGATACTCTAAAGATATGTGGATTGGACAAGAGTCTGCAAGCAAAAGGAGAGTATGTAACCCACTAACACATATTTTTTTCACCACGTCTCCCCATGTGTATAGGATCAATGGGTGGTTCTCAGTCTTTAAGAATAGATTTGTTCTTTTCACCTCATCTTCACTCCTCTACCCTTCTTCTCTCCTGCTCGATCCCTCCATCTCTTCTCCTCCTTTTCTTTTCTGCGCCTCGCCTCTCCCCTCCTATGTTTAAGTATCTTAAGCGAAAACAAATGCAGTGTATAAATTGGATGATTCAGAGGGTTTACAGGCTGTAAATCTGTCTCAAAGCCAGCTTTCCTCCTCTGACTGTGTATGTGTGTGTGTGTGTGTGTGTGTGAGACTAAGTGTGTATGTGTGTGTGTTATTGAGAGGTCAATTGCAGCCAGATTGAGTGAGTGAAGTTGTGTTTTAACTTTGTTTACTGAGCTAGCACCTTGGTAAACAAATGAAAATGAAAAACCTGAAAACACCTAGTGAGTTGCAGATGGAGTGGGGCACACACTTAATGTGAACACACACTCACACACGCAACAAACATACACACTCAGACACAGGCATATACACAATGCAGAGCTCAGCGCGGGCCAAAAGTGTGTGTGAATGTGTTTTATTCAGATTCCAGGGTTTGTACTGTTGACTCAAGATCACTCCTCTGTTTAAAATGGATTATAACCCAAAAGATGGAAGAGAAAATACTTCATAGCTGCCTGTGCTGCTGTCTGATCCCAGTAGAAACTAAGGCTGTGATCAGGACAACCACACAGAAGAAATCTCCACTGTAAATGAATAGAATATGTGTGGCCATAAAACATGAAATCTTGGGAAAAAGAAAAACATTAGATCCCTAGTTTCCCCAGACTTTGCTTTAATGATGGGAGCTTTTCTTCAGAATCAGTTTCCAGACAATGGAGGCTGATGAGACACAGAGACAGACATAAAGGAAACTAATGGATGGGAATAAAGAAGAGGAAGAACAGATAATATGCTAAATACTTGAGATAAGGGATGAATGGAGACTGATACTCTCATTAGCAGAATATTACCCACTTGAAACATACAGTATGTGTGTGTGTATTTGTGTGTGCATATTTTAGAGTCAGTGTGTAAGAAAAAATACAACCGGGCAGGACTGTGTGCATGTGAGTTCCTGTACTGTGTGCATCCATTTGTACAGATGTTTCCATGTAGATGTTTCAATTTTTTCGGCATATTTACTGAACTTCAGGCACCCTTTTAAGATACAATTAAACTTTAATGATCTCTGTGGGGAAATTGGCCCCCCTTGCAGTAAATTTGTGACTAACAAGACAAGACTCCTCTTTCAATGGGGAGTCGTCTACATCTAAAGTTCTGACATACGTACAAACATTTGCATTAGATATTTAGGAACACTGAAAGGACACTGTTGTCACTTACCGATGCTTGTACGCAGCACCATCCACTGCTTGACGAAACGGTGAGATTACGACATTCAAGACAAATCTGCTTTACGGCAGTCCCTTACAGACATTTGTTATTGTATCAGCTGTCAACAGTCATGTCATCATGCAGTCCACATTAGGGAGCTGACGGTTATATATCTGAGAATATCAAGTTATTTAATCTTCTTACATGTATTAATAAAACAGTTGCTGGACGGTTGATGTTGCCACCAACTTGCGTGAGTTGTCGTAAATAACATAGTTCTTTTTACGTCATTGCGTAAACCTGATGTTATACACAATGTATGATTGGCAGATTATGATTGGCCATTTTCGCTGACGACACGTTTTACGTTGTCGGAAACTGATAGTGTGCACTCTGTATATAATTCAATCAGATTGAATGCTCAAATGAAAACTTTAAAAGCGAAACATGTTGGAAACTTTGGTGTAAGCTCCATGGTGAAACTCCTCCCATTTATGAAGTTAGGAGTACATCCGTGGATGGACATAGGAATTAGGAAGTCCCGCCCCCCTGGGGAGTTCCTCTGGAGCCTTGATGTTGATGTTGGTGGTGGAGGAGGGGTGAAGGTAAGCACAGCGACTGGAATGACAGCAGCATACAGTATAGTTCTGTGAGTAGCACAATAGCATAGTAGGTCACGTGTTTACACTCCCGGCCACTTAGACGATTCCCTATCTGAAAAGAGAGGAAAAGTGACGGCTAACTCTGATTTGTTCTCTGGAAAAAGAGGGAAAGTGTTCGCCAACTCTGATTGAGTAAAGAGAAAGCATGAATGAAATGAGAGAGATTGGTGGTACAGATAGTCTCTCCTGATTGAACTTGTGTATAAACTTCACTACTGTCTCTGACAACACATGGTCTGCTGCAATGTCACTTGTCCATGTCCATCACCACATTTTTGCATTTGTCAATTTCTGTAAAGTTCTTTTTGCTTTTGCCTATTATCATGAAACTGTGCCCTATTAACGGCAAAAACGGTGCAAATAACATTCATCATTCTAAGAATGATCAGAAATTGTACCTGTGCTGTGCTGCAAGCTGAAGTTCACAGTAATGGACACACCATCATTGGTGACGAGCTACAGCTGTGGTGTCCAGTCATGTGCCATGGAGGCCCAAGATTATGTGGGTTTTCATTCCAAACAAGCACTACAGCAGCTCATTTCACTGATTGGCACCTTCAACCAGAGAGGAGGAACTAATCAGTAAAATCGGATTCTGTAGTGTTTGGTTTGGATGAAATCCTGCAGACTTTTTGGCCTCCATCGCAGACAGTTGGACACCATCCCACTACAACTTTAGGACTCCATTTAGGCTGGGGGGACACACTCAAAGGCTTTTAAAATCCTAACTAATTTTTAAAATGCATTGCATCACATACATATGATGATGTCTCTCTCAGTTGTAAATATGCTTACATTACCAGATAATCGGTCCCGACCAAGCCTCTGATTGGGATTTCCTTCAGGACGGGCAAATCTGGTGTAAATTAAATCGGTCCGATTAACCTCTAGTGTGTTATCTGCCTCACTGTGGGCTTAAGGAATCTGTTTTCCTCACAGCAAAAATCAAATCAGGATGTTGAGCCATGGACTGCATTGAAATCTGATTGGCCACGCTAGGTGCTACCCCAGAAACACAGCATCATGTTTGACCAATAGAAAATTGACAGGAAATTATTATTGATGATCATTTTGGATTATGTTTTGGTAGACAAGCTCTTAAGATGGATCACGTTTAAATGTTATTTACATTATTTTTAATGAACAAATGAAATTTTACTCCACTAGTTTACACCCCGCTGCACCTGCCACTAGAGGACGCTTTGAATCTAGGGTAAAGAGGCAAGGGAAAAAACACAGGAGGATGAAAGAAGAGCAAGAGAGTGAAGGGATGTGACAGATTTATAAGATATAGTATATAAGAGGACAGGACAGGAGTGACGAGACAGAGATGAAGGATAAGAGGAGAGACGATGATAAGAGGGATTGGATGATGGGGGAAGAAAGGGGAGAAAGGGAGAGATGAGGGCAGATGAAGAAAAGAAGAGATGGGTTGGTAAGAAGAATAGAAGAAAGTAGAAAGAGGGTAAGAAAGAGAAAAAAGAAAGCAGAGAGGTGAGGAGGATGAGGTGACCTAAGCTACATTCAGAATGGTTCACTCACTCACTATTCCCTATGGAGTGTTTGTCATATAGTGAACTATAAGGGCAATAACAAAGTTGCAGACACTACATTAAACATCATTGCTTCAAAAAAATGTACCGGATATTCGTGTGACTCACCCGGACACGCCCAGCATCTCATAAACAAACAAGCACTGATGGTTGAAATGCGGGTTGAAATGGACTCAGCCAATCGTTGCTACTGTTGCTATAAAGTAACAGTAAGGCAGGGCAAGTATTTCTTTATATAGCACATTTCAGACATAAGGGCACTCATTGAGCTTTACAAAAATGTACAAAAGGCAGGCGACTAACTGTGTTAAATACAGAAAAGACAGCTACTTACATTTGTAAACGAAATGACCGCCTTCTGCGATCTTGATGAGTCTTTTTCGGTAAGACACGATCACATTGCATTGTGGTATACAGGAGTAATTTTAGGGTACATTGTCTGTTCACTACAGTTTGCAGTGCACTGTGGGTATTTTATAGTATATGGAGCACTATTTCTGTAATAGTGAACGGAGCTATAGCAGTTAGAGAGCCTGTCCTGCAACCAGAAGATCACAGTCTCAACCCCTGCAACAGCTATTTGTCCTGTCACAGTGGCCTTTAGCAAGACACTGATCTCATTGTAAATTGCTCTAGATTAGAGCATCAGCTGAATGACAAATTAAAAGTTCAGGGACAAGTGGTTAGTAACAACTTGCAGTAGCTGTGAAAGATCACCGGTTGGATCCTCACAATGTGCCCATCGCCAGCCAAGTTTCCTTGAGCAAGACACTGAATCCCTTCCTCGTCACTCTGAATAAAGGCATCAGCTGAACTCCTGAAAGGTGTACCTGAAAAGTCTTTAGTGAGGTCCATTACCTTTGTCTCCAACCCGGTGCCACTGTTAGCTCATTTGATGCTACTTTGCCATCTCACCCCCTCATTGAGTGACATGGATTGTTAAACAGAAAGGACTGCAGGAGGAGGGAAAGGAAGGACAGGAGTGGGGGAGAGGAGGGAAGGAAAGGAGGGACATATTGGGGCGAAGGAGGAAAGAGGATGGAGGGAGATGAGAGGCAGAGGTGGAAAGGAACTAAGTACATTTACTCAAGTACTGTACTTGAGTACAATTTTAAGGTACTGGCATTTTAGTTGAGTATTTCCATTTTGTGAGACTTTATAGTTTTACGCCACTACATTTCAGAGGGAAATATTGTACTTTTTCCTCCACTATATTTATCTGACGGCTGGAGTTACAAGATAAGTCGAAGACGTCAACAAAGTCGCTTTGAGACAGGACTCAATTGACGAGAAGAGAGTGTGAAGTGAAGCAGGGAGTGGCAGGCAGTAAGTGTCTGTGTGTGTGTGTGTGTGTGTGTGTGTGCTCATGAGTAAGTGATTGTGTATGCAGTGTGTGTTGTGTAATTACACTCTTCACAATAAACACAAACTAGGTGTGAGGAGTGTAGACCTGTCTGTTTGCAGTGTGTAAGCGCTTTGGTGTGCGTGTATACATTTGCAGTTTTGTGTCTATGTGTGATGTGTGCACGCGCGTGTGTGTTTATGTCCAGTGTATGTTTGCATGTTCTCACAATCTCTCCGTTAGAAACACCTGCTGATTTCCACGTGTATCACAAATATCTCACGAAAAAGTGTTGCATGTCAACTCAAAAACAGCTGAAAGCACAGCGCAGTTCTTCCAAAAATTCACAGTTTCTCTCTGCATAAATTCACAGGTACAAAGAGTTTCTACATTTGCATTTTATATCTATATGTCAGGCACTTTGTATCCAAAGTGAGTTAGAATAAGTGAGCAGTTAGAAGTTCATTGTCTTGCTTGAGAAAACTTTGGCAGGGCTCATAGCTGTTCATGGGCACACACTGGCATCCAATCAGTGTCACATAATAACACTAATGTCACATAAGAAATGAAATAGGGTATCAGTATTGGAGAATTTAACTAATACTAAACCTAATACAAGTTATGTGCGAAATATGTATTTCTTTAATGTCATTTCCCCATACAAAATTATTCATTATTTGTTATTAATCATTCATATTTTTTCCCAATTACCCAGATCTAAAAACATAAGTCAATACTTCTAGAGGGAGAGAGAGTCTAGAGAGGGAATAATGGGTTTGGGGGGTTTATAGGAGAATATTGGGGAATTATTGTCCTGAAAGTGACTGAAAAGTAAAGGAGGCATGGAGAGACATTTTGAAAGCTGAGATATTTCAATTCTAAACTTTAAAGAGTAGTCAAATTGCAGTAGCTTGGTCTTTTGGTGTGTATTAAAGTAAATGCACAATAACATTGTGTTGGTATTTAATGAAAACACCTCTAATAATAATGTAGTTACAAGTGACCATAAAAGTGATGGATCAGTACTCAGTATCATCAAATACTTTAAATGTAGTTCTTGTATCGATTTAGCAAATGAAAAAAAAAAAATGCATCACAGCATCTGCAAACAATCATATTTCATCTGTTGATCAATGTCAGAAATAGCCTCAAGTCGGATGAGAAAATCAAATCATTAAGGAAGCAACAGTAAAACTTCAGGACATTTTTTTTCCTCAAGTCTTGTTTTTCTCTGTTTAATGGAGGCCTGGGCGGTCTTCTGCTCCCTCAGCATAATCACTCATCTACCGCATCACTCCATCCATATCCATCGGCGTTCCTCATTAAAAGGCTCCATCGTTCAGCGTTAGCAAATACCCTCATTAGCTTGCTGTGTCAATGCACTCTGCCTTGTGATGAATAGCTGCAACAACGCCGGGTCAATGCTGCAAAATTAAAGCCCCAGCACTTAATCCAGTCTTACACAAGGAGGGTGACCTCTGTGACAAGAAGCAGGGAAAACACTGGACTTGGGACCTTCTTTTGCCATTTTGAAATTGATTGATATGGATGAGTGAGCTGTGAAAAGGTTTGAGTTTTGTTGTGTAAAATTCTAACTCTCCCACAATCAACTGTGTGCGTGGAAAATGCTAGGTCCACCATGCGAATAATGACTTGCTCCCCCTTTGGAACAGACCATGTTAAATGTCTCAAGGTTTAATAATTCTTCTTTAAAGGAAAAATCCACCCTCAGATGCTCCTACGCTGTTATATATCATCAATCTGTGATATTCAATACATGAAGTCTTGTTATTTAACTTTTCGTTGTATCCACTTTCCCTCAACCTGCCTCATCTACTTCTACTTCAGTTAATGATTTCCTACATTTCCCAGAATGCCTTTCGACAAACCCCCAGAGAATTTGAATTTGGACTTGTTGCATCCAGGTGGGTTTTATTTCCAGACGGAGAGAGCAATAACGATAGCGATAGTGACAGCAGGAGAGTGAGAGTTTCCAGTCAAAAAAAAGCAAGAGTTGCGCCCCTCATTCAAAACATGTCTTGTGGCTGCATTGCATTCTGGTCTATTGAGGCTACTGTCAGTGGAGAAATTGGTCTCTCTGCCTTTTCTATGCTGGATTTCTCCCTGTATGATGGTTGAACATTGGTGCCTAATGGCAGCTCTAGAAAGAAGCCCTCGCTCTTTGATTCTGAGGGACTGATACCAAAATCTGACATTTCTGAAAATGGTCTGATATCTAGATTGTTAAAAAAGGTGGAATTAAAACAGATTATGAATAGAAAATAGTGTGGCATTATAGGCTGAGATTGTGTCAGCCCATAAGTGTTTTCTTATTCATAAATGTGCATCAGTTTTGCCTTCTGTGTTTCTGTGGCAGCACCATCTCCCTTTTTATAAAAAAGCACACCGCAGTGCAAGAAGTCAAAGTCAAAATTTGATCTAGCAGTTTTTCTCATATTTGAGAGCTAAGATCAAATTTATTTGGTAGTAATATAAAAAAAAAAAAAAAAACATCAGGGAGCATTCAGGACACATGTTCCTTTCAAGGTGCATCTGTGCGAGATAGTTTTGTGATCTATGTCTAATAATTATCATATCAACCAAATAATAATATCTTGTCAGTCATCAGTCAACAAGTGAATTGATATCCCTGAATTCACGTTTATGAAACAACGAAACACTCCACTGTGACGAATATGTCAGCCCATAACGTCACGCTAACCTTCCTGGTGAGTTTTATGATCAGCCCTTCATGTCATTTCCAAATAATTTTGCATAATCTGCTACCGCTTCTCTTAAAATGCAAGGTTCTGCTTCTGCTGGGGAAAATGTTTCCATTCACTACCATTCTGCCACATCTAGTATGCAGTCCACTGAACTTTAACACAGCCATGGATAATTAACCTGGCTGTTAAATATATAACGCTTAGTTAACATGTTGATTTTCATTGGCTGTAAACTGGGCTATCGCTCAGCATACGGCAGCATTAATGTGGATCTGTCACGCTAATCACAGCCCCGGCAAATTTATGAATAAATTCTAATTACTGAGCCACAGATTCTGCACAACGCAATACTGTTACCATGGAGGCTCAAACATGGCCAGGCAAATGTCAAAGGATGATAAATTATTTTCATACTTTACCTTCCTGTAGGTAAATTCTCTTTCACTTTCCCCCTCCAGTGAGGTCAAAATGTGTTCTTGTGGTCTCAAGTCTTCTCTTCATGCATCAAGTCAAGTCTCAAGCAATTAAAATTGTGACTTGAGTCTGACTCGAGTCCAAGTTATGTGACTCGAGTCCAGACCTCTGCCAGCACACCTCAAACTGTAAGGAAGCTTCTCTGTGCTTGTTCTCATGATAAGTTTGTTCTCTCCAAGACGACTTGAGAAGATCGTTCGCCACACGGAGACAAGTATCGACTTGGCATGCTTGGATTTGATATTGACGCAGTATCTTGGTCAAGGACACTTCAGCAAGGTTTTGTTTTTGTTTATGCCTTTATTTGAATGTTCAAAGTAGAGAGAGGGGAGAGAGACTGGGATGACATGCAGCAAATGTCCTGAGACGGATTAAAGACCAGAGTCTTGCGCTTATATGGTGTACGCCTTAGACCAGTGAGCTACACTGCAAAAAATGGAAAGCTGTCAAGTGATTTTAACTTGTTTCCAGACCTATCAAGCTTATATTTTGTGATGATTTCAGTCAAATGATCTCACTGGACTGGCAGATAATCTTGCTGGTTTCAATAAATTTCACTTGATTCATGCCAAAATGACTTGAAAATGCCAGAATTCATCATAAAACAATGAAGAAAACTTTCTCCAAGACAATTTCACTTTTACCAAGTAAATGTCCTGAAACAAGTTACATTCTCCTGGATAAAGCAGTAAAATTTGCTGAAACCGCTAAAGTTTTCTGCCAGTGCAGTGAGATGATTTCACTAAAAAATACAAGATACAAGATACAGTAACTTAACAAGTCTGTCAGTCCTAGGCCGGATTCGAACCCAGGATGTCCAACGAGACCGTCGAGCTCTACCGAAAGAACAACCAATGATGAACAAATCCTGACTGAGGCTTTAATACATGGGGTTAATAGCTGTGAGATTGATATGTCTGCTGTATGAGCCTGTTAGCACCGTGTGTTAATCAGTGGACTCCATGGATCAGATCGATCAATACAATTCTGCTGAGGTTGTCAATAAGCAGTTCTGTAGCCTCCATTGGGAGACGGACAGGATGAGGATGATCACTCTTTCTGACACACACACACACAGTAACACACACAGTAACAAGACATTCTCCTTGTCTTTCTCTCCTTGAACACACACACACACACACACACACACACACACACACACACACACTGATTGACTTCTAATTTCCCTTACTTGTGATTTATTCATTTTGTTGTTTTTGTACCCTTCTCTCTCTCTCTCTCACTCACTCACTCTCTCTCTCTCTCTCTCTCTCTCCCCTCTCTCTCTCTCTCATCGTCTGTCTCTCTTTTTTTCTGTTTCCCCTTTATGTTCTTTTATCTTTTTTCGGATGAGATGTTTTTACACACTCCACAGGGTTTCTGTGAGTCGTCTGCACAGTTGGTCCTCTCTTTTAAAGTTTTTTTTTTTTCATTTGTATGTATGTGCAGTTAAACAAAACCTAACCTTCTCTCTCTTCCTCTACTTTATCCTTTTGTTTCTTTCTCTCCCATGTTCTCTACTTTATCCTCTCACTTTCTTACATTCATGAACTCCTCTTCTCTTCCCTCTTTTTTCTCTCAGCCTTCTCTCACTTCTTTCACACACTAGCTATCTCTCTTTCATACACCCTTCCTCCTCTCTAGTTACCACTTCTATATTTCACTGCTTCCATCACCTCCTTCTCTCGGTCCCGGCCTTTTTTTTTCTTTCTAACCTTTTTTAAATCAGATGTCACAGCAGCAACATTTGAGAGACGCAATGAACAACAAAACATTTTATAAGAAACTAATAGCACACAACATACTGACAGAGGAGTTTGTAGCGTGTAGAGTCGAAATTATCAAATCTAGAATTTAGTAAAGGCATGAAAATATGAAACTTTGATAAAGATATCAATTTACACTCGTAGGGGGCACCACCTTCGTAGATGAACGACCTTTACTTATACTAATCAGTCATCAGTCTAAAGATCGTGAAATCTTTTCAATACAGGGATTACTTTACTCTGCAAGTAAGGAAACACATAACAACTTCTCTGTAATAAATGGGAATATTTATTTAACTATACAAGCATAACAAATTCAATGAGATAAGCAATATAAGGCACGTATATTGATCACCAGAATGAAGCACGGAAACTATAGACTAAAAATAGACATGGAATGAAATGAACAAATTAAGAATGAAAGGGAAATGATAATGAAGTATGGGAATAAGAATTGGCAGCAGTAAATGGAGGTATGTATGGATCAATCAACCAGAGAAACGAGGCGGAAAGCTACGGGGCAACTAAACTATAAAAGCCTAACTTTTCTTGATCTATTTAAGTAATTTGAATCTAAGCTGTTGCATCAACTCTCAGCAGTAAAGACGTGGATAATCAGAGCCTACTTTGTTCAGTTGGGAAGTCCTGCCGGGTCGGGTTGTCTGGTCCCGCTGAGCTCGGAGAGACGGGCTCGGCTTGGCCGGTTACCT
Source organism: Centroberyx gerrardi (assembly GCF_048128805.1). NCBI lineage: Eukaryota > Metazoa > Chordata > Actinopteri > Beryciformes > Berycidae > Centroberyx > Centroberyx gerrardi. The sequence continues at coordinate 6,882,661 of NC_135998.1, read as the reverse complement.
GGCAACGGCAGACGCTGGAACAGCTGGTCTCTGATGTGTTATCGTCACATCAAGGCAAGCAGCGCTACCGGCTTTTCACAGCTGTAGACAACAGGCCTCTCTGGATGTGGAACACTGCGGCGATGTTGCATCAGTGTTTGACTGCTGGTCTCGGAAGAGTTGACGTTCCTAGCTCTGCTAACTGTTATAAACTAAATGATCTCGTTCCTAAATAGCTTCGAAAATGATCTTCACTTGGCCGAGCGTTGATAACTTCTTAACTATTAGACGCGAGGTTCAAACTTCTTGTAAGAGATTCTTAAGTTCATCTGGAGAAGACGTCTCTAACTCCAGGTTCAAACTCTAAGTTTCAGCTAAGGTCGAATTGTAGCTAAATTGTTGGTCTTGGCTTCAGCAGGTTTCTTGGTGAGGCCGGAATGTTGAACTGTCTGAAAACCCAGATAAGAACATTTTATAGCTCTTTGAATTCTCAGGCGTGGTTTGCCATGCAAATCACGCTTCGCGCTCTTTTTCTGTTTACTAATTAATTTCTTTGTTTGAGAAGATTTCACCCCGAACCGAGAGGGAGGGGGGAAAGGAATGCAAGAGGAATCATTCCTCTAATCTATTTTATTTTGGGATCTATTACTAAGTGATCTTAATAAAGATTCCTTTTAAAATAATATGTCGGTATTTTACATCTCCACCAATTACTGTTGTCAATTGATCGAAATAATAAAAACCTGTCAACTTACATTCAAACTTATATAGCTAGCACATCAATATAAGGACATCAAATACCTTCCTGGTACAATCTGTGGCTATAAAGTCTTCATCAAGTTAACTCGTATATGTGACTTGGGTCTCTAACTTCGTGATCAATATGAGAAAGACAATTTAAACATTTAAGACACTTGGACGCACTGACATTTTATACGGACCTGTCGTCGCTATAAATGACCACAAGGTGGCAGTGTAGGACCATGAAAATAGGAGAGTGTCTCTGGATGAATATCTGATACACTTCAATCATTTAACGCATCATGGTCTGTGCATGTAACTTTAGCTATTGAACATCTTCAACATATATATGGGCCTATAGTCAACACATCTAGTATACTTCAAACTACAAAATAGATCCATTAAAGACATTGGGAAAATATAGTTGACAGTAGGTTTTAAAGGAATGTGAAAAGGGAAGAGATTTATGACTGTCCTGATTTAGAGAGGGGGTAGTGATGAGACTCTGGATAGTGTCAACAGCAGTCATTGGTTCCTTCGTATTGACACGGTGTGTATTCCCGTTCTCACCCAATGGTGACTGTCCCTTCTGATTAACCAGAACAGTCTGGTACTCCAAATGAAGAAAGGAGGGTGATTCCCTATATTCAGATGTGTGAGAAGTATGGATGTGTGATTGGATAGTTCATTAGTATTCCTGAGTTCTTGAGTCCTTCTCCTCCTGATGGCTGAAAGATAAAGGTCGTTAATTGTGGAATGTGTGAGTTTCAAAGCTCTTCGCCGGGTTGGTATCCTGTCGTTAATTTCCTGAGCTGTCCTGTGGAGACATCTCTGGCTGGCATAGACTCAACTCCTTGAGCCATGGACTGTGTCCATTCGACACCTTTATGGCCACTTGTTGTTGTTCTTGTCTGTGTATGTGTGCATGTGCTTGTATATACGTGAGCGCGCATGTGTGTGTAAGTGTTCCACTTCATTCAACACCAATTCAACAGTTCTCTGTCATTTCAGCTTTAGTGTGTATTGATAAAAATCAAGTGAAGGGCATGCTGTGTGATTTTGCCAAGTTGCTCACCATGGTTTAACATTTCATGGCAAAAACTGGTAATTGAGGCCAATGTGTCAAGAGCGCAGGTTTTTAAAAGCTTTATTTATCCAGGCAAGGGTTTGCTGAACGTGCATCTGCTTTTTCTGCAACATACTGCTTCACATTCATATAGTTACACATTCACACTGGGAGCTGACCAGTACAACCACAGTCTTCCACTACTGGCCGCTGAGCAGCTCCACTGGGGGTTAACTGGGGGAAACCCTCCGTGTTCAGTGTAGATTTTAGGGAAAGACTGAGGGGAGAACAGTGATGAAGCTGTCCACCCTTCCCATGTTAAAATTGAACAAATTGCTCACAGTCTCTCACAGTAAAGACGACCAAAGCAGTGGTATGACAGAAAAAGACAAAATAGAACCACAAAAGAATGCAACAGAATAGATAAGAAAAAGACAAGAACAGAACAGAACAGGACGGGACGGGACGGGATGCTTGGGAGGTTGCATGAGATTACAACCAGCTAAAAAAGACTAAATAAGAGGAAAGAGCATAAGAGGAAAAAAGAGGAGTAGATGAAAGGCTCTGTGAGTGGTTGTGATGCATACAAAGCTGTAATGTAATATAGATAAATGTAATGATATTGTTGATTTGGTTGTTACAGCTGTCAGAGAGTGTTACCAATACATGTAAATCTCTACAAACATTCACATGCACTTGGTAACAGAAAACTTTTGGATCCTTCACTTGCTGGTAAAAAGTTGAAATGTGTAAAGCTGTGACACAAAAAGAAAACCAAGGCACTCTCAAGTTAAAAAAAAAAAAAAAAAGATATGATATGGACTGAAGACAATTACAAATGACCAATGCGTATTGACCTAACAGCAACAAAACAGAGAGGGAGAAAGGGAGAGAAAGAAACACAGGAGGGAGAAAGAGAATATAGAGTAAGAAAGAGAAGAGAGAGGGAGAGATAGATTGAAAAAAATAAACATGTCATCAGAATGTGTATTTGTGTTTGTAAGCTGTTGTTATGGTCTTGGTCTTGATGCTCTGTATTTGGATACTGTCACAAACAAACTTACTGTCAGAGGCTTATAGATTGTCTGCCTGTCCAAACAAGTACAGATTCTGTTCGGCCCACAGTGCATTTGTGGTTTTGCTACAGCTAGCTCACCAAAAACACAAGTGCAAATATCAACCATAATCCATGTCAGACAGGGCTGCAAAACGTGACCAAAAACTCCTTCCTTTTTGTAGATACTGCAGCGACCCTGGAGGGGATGTAACTGTTGGTACAGCAGCAGGGGTGGAAAGAGCACTAAAACATCCTACTCAAGTAGAAGTACTGTTACCTTGCTGAAGTTTTACTTAAGTAGAAGCAAAATTACTGGTGTAAAAATCTACTTAAGTAAAAGTAAAAAGTAGCTCATTTATAATGTTCTCAGAGTAAAAGTACATTTTTGGAAGAGAGAACGTTGTTAGCTGTCATCTTTTCCATGCAATTCTAAACGGATGAAAGAAAGAGTTCAAACTAGATTATTTTAATTGGAAAATTAGGAGTTACAAAATAAAGTGCACAAAGTAAAGCTAGATTACTCATCTCACTGTGAATGGCTCCACAGTTGGCCAATTTACGATTGTCCAGTTTCTGATGCTTATGGAGAGCTACAGAATCTATCCTCTGTAATGGATGTGATTTAAAATGCAGTGAAGTGCAGTCCTTCAGCAAAGATGTCCTTAAATAAAAGTACAATTATACAGAATAGCTCCTCAATCACAGTAATGGGAGTAAATGTAATTAGTGACTTCCACCCTTGTACAGCAGGAGCATTGCTGCTTGAGGAGCACGAGCTCCTGAGTTTGTTCCTGTTCTCTGCTGGATGTACAGTAGCATACTGTATGTAGTTTTTGATACACAAAGAGGATTGTTGGAAAAAATTAACAGCTACAGTGTGAAGATTCATATTTAAAATTAAATTTTCACAATAATTGAACTTTTTTGAGTTAAGAGAGAATAAGAAGGTAAATAATTTGGGTTTAGAACAGTAATAACCCCGCTTTCATTATTCTCATTTTTATTATTGTTACTATTATTATTATTAATAATATTTTCAATTTTAGATATTTAATTTGTGTGTGTGTGTGTGTGTGTGTGTGTGTAACAGACCTTGGCCAGTGAAGCGTGTAGACCTAGACCTGAATCTCTCACACACACACATGCACACACACACACACACACACACACACACTCCCAGAAACAGCTGTCAGTTTAGTAAAGACTTCTAGACACTGTTGTTTTTCAGTATTTTCTCACTCTGGCTCTGCAGGGGTCAGCTAAGGTCCTGTCTGTTTATATGACTACCTGTCTGTCTGTCTGTCTGTCTGTCTCTTAGTTTGTCTGTATGTGTAATTGCCCATCTCTCTGTTTGTCTCTTTGTTGATGTCTGTCTGTGTGCATCTCTTCATATGTGTAATATTTCTGCTTTATTTAGCGTAATAGCATAATAAGACTAGTAAATATTACAAGAGGTTCCTAAATGGTAGTGAGTGAAACAAGCGCACGCTGCAGAGATTTTCTGCATTCAAAAGCACAGGAGCAGGCCGAGGCTGTGTGATTTTGTTGTTGTTGAAGGCGCTCCTGCCACGCCAAGGTAGGAGGGCTGATGGTAATAACATCAAAAGTTCACTTGCTAGTGTAGCTAGAATGTAGCTAGCTCTTCATCACTGGAAAGCCGTTGCACGTTTTTTCACTGCTGTCCATTTGATTAGCCAATATTGATCCGTCATGCACAAGTTTCTTTTCTGTGCGCCGTTTCTTAGTTTTAGGTGGAAAAGCTGTAGACGCAGAGATCTGACAGTCCCGCGTTACACAGAAGTACCTAACATTATCTTTTTAGATTCCATCCACAGGTCCATCTCCAGTTCAGCTCCAACCTCTCCCACAACAAGCGTCCGGCCCCATGCTTACTGACATGCCCACCTGCAGGCGTCGCCTCCAGTGTTTACAAAACGAGCGCAGAAGTGGGGCGATGCAGTATCGATGAGGGCGCAATGACATCACTCACAGATTGTAGCTTTACGGCAATACTCTGACTATTGAAATTGTCATGAAAAACAGCTACACCTTAGGTTAACACACCTAGATTACTAGACTGAATCAATCTTTCGATTTATTGGGGCTTGTAAATGTCTTAGATTTATAAACAGGGTTATTAGAGAAATAAAAATGTATTGAATGACTTTCTAATTGAACTATTGCTTTAAGCTAATTACTCCCAGTAATCAGAGTACTGGTGTGCATGCTAACATACTCTGTTAGTCTTTCTACCTGTAAAACTGCTTCTCTGTCTGCCTGTATAATGTGAACCCACTGCCTGCCTGCCTGTCCATTTGGCTGTCTGTGTCTGTGCATTTATCTTCCACTATGCAGTATGCCTGTCTGTTCATTGGACTCTCAATCTATTAGTCTGGCTTTATTTATTGTCCTGTCTGACCAATTATCTGACCATTTTTCTGTCTGCCTGTCTGTCTGTCTGTCTATCGGTCGTTGGATCTCACTATGTTCTGTGCTTTTATGCTTTGCTCTGCAGTTCCACTCCTCCACTCCACAGTACAGTGAGTTAATGACATGCATAAGGAACACAGAGTAGATGTGGTTGTAGGCCGGCCATCCATCATGAACCTATTACATATTCAAGGATTCAGCTTGGCCTGTGTAGTCTCTCTTGTCAGTGTCTCTCTCTCCTCTTCTCTCCCCTACCTGCCTGTCTGTCTGCTGGTCTGTCTCTCCTCAGTCGCCTGTTTTCTGTCCTCGATCCTTCTCCCTCTCTCTACTTTTATGCCCCCGTCTCTCCATCTCCCATCTATGTCTAATCTCTCTCTTTTTTCTGGTTGTCCCACTTTTGTAATCGGTGTTTCTCTCTCTCATCTGAATATTATTCTATCCCTCCATTCTCTCTCTCTCTCTCTCTCTCTCTCTCTCTCTCTCTCTCTCTCTCTGTCTCTCTCTCTCTCTCTCTCTCTCTCTCTCTCTCACTTCCAAGCTTCTTTTCATATGTTACTTGTAGCTGCAATGCCAATCAACTTTCAACCACAGGGAGAAAAAATGCAAAACTGAAACATGAAACGATAGTCAGTTCTCCAGATTGGACTAAATTTTCTCTCTCTCTCTCTCTCTCTCTCTCTCTCTCTCTCTCTCTCTCTCTCATTTCATCCACAGCTTGTCTGTCTCCCCTTCACTTTCAGTTATTTTAGCGACATGACTGCTAAACAAAAACAATATTGCCAAAGCAAATATTTAACATACTTGCTATAGGTAATCATAAATATATAATTTAAAGATTAACTATTGCAATTTTATGTAATTGAGAATTTTATGCTGTTTATTAAATGACATGTAATTGTGGAAAACATTCAAAAGCCAATAAAGGTAAAAAAAAAAAACACACTGTAGTAAAACTTAGGTGTGTGTGTGTGTGTGTGTGTATGTTAAAGAGAGAGAGAACAGCAACTGTGTCTCAATGCATCTCTGAACCCCTTTCTGTGTCATTACAGTAAACACAGAGAGAGAGGAGAAAGGGAAACAGAAAGAGAGAGAGAGAGAGAGAGAGAGAGAGAGCCACTATGGCCTTTAGCCATTATGATGTGTGTGCTGACTGTACAAAACAGATATAATTATCAGGAATTATCATTTATTACACCGGAGTAGCGGATATAAGTGTGAGGGAGACACAGAGAGGTATATAAAAACAGAGAGAGAGCTAAAAGGAGATGAAGAGATGTGAGAGAGCCATGTCCAATTAGAGCAATACTATCTACTGTGTGAGGCTGTTCTCTGCTGTAATTATGGACTGATTACTGTCAAAGTCACAAAAGTCCCTGTAATCAGAGTAAAGAAGGCATTCAAGGATACAACAGTCACCCATACATGAGTACTGCCTGGAGTTTTCTTCATGCCAGTTTACCTTTTACCCTCTGCAGCATTGAACCTACATCAGAATAAAAACAAGAGAAAGCAAGACAAAATGTCTAACTAGCCTTCTGGTTATCACAAGGTCAGCATATCTACTAAGTGCATTTTTCATAAAACACAATTACAGTGCTTGGCTGAAGCTACACATTGTATAACCTTATTCATTTTCTTTCTCATTCCATCTCCTCTTCCCTCCCCCATGCTTTCTTTCTCTGTCTCCTTCTCTCTTTTTTCTACATTTTCTTTTTTTTCTAACTCTTCTCTCTCTCAAATTCAAATTCAAATTTTGCTTTATTGGCAGGAATGTCACAACAACAATATTGCCAAAGCATCAAGAATCAATGAAACAAAACAATATGAACACAACATTAAGATTGCTACATATTAATTATATATATACAGTATATCCTCTGCATGTGTGTGTGTGTGAGTGCTGATGAGGGGTTTATGTTTAGGGAAGGATGAAGGGGGACAGCAGCCATATTGAAATGAATCCCCAGTTAACAGTAATGTTATGGATCCTATAGGAACAGAGTCATTCATTCAGTGACCATCTCCCCAATTACATGTCAACAGATCACATCATACTGTGTGTGTGTGTGTGTGTGTGTGTGTGTGTGTGTGTGTGTGTGTGTGTGTGTGTCTAGGTCACTCACTGTCCCTCAGGTTGTGGCATGTTGATACATATTGGGCAGCAAGATATGCCCTGTCTCCTTCTCCTAGGAGTATTTTTAATTTTGAGAGGTCATTAAGCTCTTTGAAATCTGAAATTACAGAGTTGAACTTGTTAAAGTAAACGTTCCTTATTTCATCGAATGTTTTACATTGTAGGAGGAAGTGCAGGTTTCTCAGATGCTCTCTCTCTCTCTCTCTCTCTCTCTCTCTCTCTCTCTGAGTGATGGGCGATCAGAAAGCATCAAGCCTTAATTAATCACAGGATCTATAATGAATTCTCAACTGTGTGTGCACGCTCACATGTGTGTGTGTCTGCAAGTGTGTGTGCGTATGTGTGCATATGTCAGTATGTCCTTGTTTTGTGTGTGTGTGTGTGTGTGTGTGAGCATGCATGTGGTATGTGTAGGTGTGTGGAGGAGCTCAGAAGCCATTTGGTAACAATACAAGGATCTGGAGCCTGGGACAAAAGACTAAATGGGAGACTAATACCTGATTTTGAAGGTTATGCTGATGAGAAAGAACATGAATAGTAAAAATGAAGATTCACTTTATCGTCTTCATACATCAGGCAGTTTAAAATAGTGTACCATGTATCTCTCTATAAAAAGCCTTAGTAGTTATTATATAACTCACTCAGGAAATTAACGTCAGAATATGCAAACAGGCCTATATACAGTCCACTCCCAGTCCCAAGAAGTTTTAGGACTGGGAGGGTAAACAACGTCATCACAACTTTGTTCATTAATTTGTAGTTTTCGCCAATCCCTGCACTTTCATTGCAAATAAGAACAGAAAATTGCTGTGCCATTTTTCATGAAAGCTGCAGAAAAAAAAAAAAAAAAAAAAGTTTGTTTGTTGGCAAAAATCAGAGACAAAATCTGTTCCCCCTGCGGCTTTGGTGTGAGTCTGTGAGTGTATATCTCAGGAGAGATTTTGCTTTTGATATCAAATAGTCACATTGCAGGTAGAGCCATTCTGGCATTGTCCTGAGTGAGTGTGTGTGTGTGTGTGTGTGTGAGAGAGAGAGAGAGAGAGAGAGAGAGAGAGAGAGAGCTCTCAAGTTTGTATTAGATTTCATTCATATCAAAAAACCACACACAGACAGATAGGCACAAAGGCCCCTTTACACCTGACATTAACATGCATCCTGGGTAATCGGATTGCAATAAGATCAGTGCAAAAACATATAAAATTCAGGTGTAAATGCACTCAAGACCATTCAAACCACATCCCGAGATCAGAGACACATTTGACCACATTAACAAAGTAGTGTAAATGCAAAGCGTTTTCAATCCACATGTAGGAGCTACATTAACAAAAAAAACGTAAAAAATAAACTTCTTGTAACTGAAGTAAACTAAGTAAACTAGCAGCCTTCTCCGCTGTCACATATTGTCTAAGACGATCTCTTCCACTGTTTTGTATGTGAATAAGAAAGAGTGCATACAAAAATGCCAGTTTGGATGCATGAGACACATTTTAACGGCAAGTTTAGATGTAATCCAGCTAAAAGATATCTGGACACAATCCGGATATGAGACGCAGGTTAAAGGCATACTGAGTAGGATTTTTCCAGTTGTGGCTTGTAAACACAACTTTCAAAGTTGACTCCTCCTCTCTAGCTCAACAAGACGCAAAGTGCACGGCCCCTGAACGCAGTTACCAGAATGGTACAAAACAGTAAAAATGTACAGGGGGGCGAAACCAAGCAGACAAGGCCTGTTCCAAAACCTGAGTGAATCTGTTGGCTTCCACCCATTGGCGAGTATTGAAGGAGAGGATGGGGATGAAGAGCGATGCAGAGTTGGCCTGTTTTCTGTTGGACAGGTATGTGTCGGTTAGCTTAGCTAGCTATATCAGCTTTTCTACTATAATGAAGCTACGCTAACAATGGTAGCTAGCTGCCACTGCTCACACACACACACTCACTCTGACCAGAATACAAACTCAGTACAAACTCAGTACTACAATGTGTGTTTTGTGCATAACCTCAGTTTACATCAGTTTAGGCATTAAAATCCCAGAGGGTAGATGTATAAAGACTGTGAATTGACATGGCTCCGATCCGCATCTCAACACAGGGATGAATAGTGAGTGGAGAAAGATTGAAATCTGATTTTTTCCAGACTTTGCCCATGGGTGGCTTTGGGAAATTAAATTCATATCTTTCTTTGGTCTATTTACACCTGTGTTTAACAGAATTTAGATGCGTTCTTTATCTCTGTGGGATTTAATGTGTAATTGAGGTCCAAGAGTGAAAAGTGGCACCAGGTGAACATACCATGACCACATTTGTCTATTTGTCTCCATAATTAAGTCTCTCTCACATCTAAATCTCTGTCTGTATGTCTCTATCCCATTCTGTCTGTCTGTCATCCACATTTCCTAATCTCACCTCTCTGTCTGTCTCCCTGTGTTATCAAAACTTTATCTATCTGAACAGGTGTCCACCTGTCTCCCTCCTGTCTACTTCTCTGTCTGCCTTCCCCACACCAACCTGTCTGTCTCCACACAAATCAGTCTTTCAAACCTTCAGATTGGCATCCTAACTCTGTTTTTCTACCTGTCTCTGTCTCCATACTACAGTAGTCTGTCATCTTAACTGTCTGTCTGTCTGTCTGTCTGTCTGTCTGTCTGTCATCTTAACTGTCTGTCTGTCTGTCTGTCTGTCTGTCTGTCTGTCTGTCTGTCATCTTAACTGTCTGTCTGTCTGTCTGTCTGTCTGTCTGTCTACATATCATCTATCTGTCTGTCCTTTGTATTTTAAGCATTTAGCTGTTATTGTTACCCATGCAGAGCAACTTAAAAGGAGTGCAACGGTAGAATTAGCAGAAAATTCCTAGATCATCAAAAGTCACGGGTCAAAGGTCAGGAGGTCAAAGGCCACGCCCCGACAATAGACGCAACAAATAATCCTGAGATGCAGGAATGATCATGTATGATAGATGCTTGGAAAACAAATGATGAAATGAAACAAATGAGACCTGAGGAGAAAAAAATGGTAACCCTTTAAATTACAGGCCAGAAAAAGCTAGTAATAACTAGTTATTATATATATTTTACTTGGATAATACTTTGTTATTTCCAGTCATTACTATGTAATTAATGGCCTGTAATCTTTTGTTTTTGTTATCCTGGTCTATTTGTGTCAATCTGTCTTCCCAGCTGCAGTAGCTCTAATACTGTCTCTGTCTACCTTTCTGCAATCCTCCAAGCGTTATTGCATTTTTCAAATAAGTATAATGCACACAGAATATGGTCAAATGTATGGCATGGTACAAACAAAGAGAAAAAAAACACAATTCTCCAGTCTCCTCTACCGGAGCAACAGATAACAGAGAATCACTAATTTTGGGATTTTATCATGGAGGAAGATACACAACCCAAGGTACTACCAAAGCTCAACATCCCACTTAGCATGATACTCTTCCACATGGTTCATGTCTCCGTGCATTACTTTCTGTATGCCTCCCTGTCCATCCATTTGGACACCCTGTTCTGTCTGTCTCCATATCTTAACATACCTGTCTGTCTTCATGTCTGTCTTTCTCTCTTCCAGAGTTTGGGTCTGTCTCTTCGTCCCTGTCATTCTGCCAGCTTGTAATGAGCTTCATCCAGGAGGAATAGACAGGTAGCTTTATCTAATCCATGTCTGTCTTTCCATGTGATAAACTGTCTGTCTCTCTACCTAACTACCTGTCTGTCTCCCTCCCTGTCTCTCTGTCTCCCTCACTGTCTCCCTCCCTGTCTCTCTGTCTTTCTACCTGTCTCTCTGTTTTTATATCTGTCCCAGTTATTCATCCAGTTTGTTAATTCTGGCTGTAATGAGTTTCATCCAGGAGGAATAAGCAGGTAGCTTTATCTAATTCATGTCTGTTTTTCCATATGATAGCATGTCTGTCTCTGTACCTAACGCTCTCTCTCTCTCTCTCTCTCTCTCTCTCTCTCTCTCTCTCTCTCTCTCTCTCTCTCTCTCACTCTCTCTCTCTCTCCTTCTCTCTGTCCCAGTCATTCATCCAGTTTGTTCATTCTGGCTGTAATGTGTTCTGTATTTTCTTCCAGGAGGAATAAGCAGGTAGCTTCATCTAATCCATGATTTACTTGTCTGTCTGTGTGTGTGTGTGTGTGTGTGTGTGTGTGTGTGTGTGCGTGTCTGTCTCTCTCTCTCTCTCTCTCTCTCTCTCTCTCTCTCACTTCATTCACCCAGCCTGTTAATTCTGTCTGTAATGTTTTCTGTATTCTCATCCAGGAGGAATAAGCAGGTAGCTTTATCTAATCCATGATTTCCCTGGTGAGTCCCTGCATGCCGTTCATTTTAAAATGACTTCATCCCACAATCAAACCGCTTCTCTCTCCACACTGCCTCTAATAAGCCAAGTCCTAAATAAGAGCTGGCTTCCTCTAAATGAGCTAAAATAAAACACAAACACAGATGGGGAGATATCACAACTCATTATGCCAGCCAGGTTTGGGTGTGTGTGTATGTGGATGTGCGTGTGTGTTCCCAAGTTAGTCCATCAGTGTGCGTGTACAGCGTGTGTGTGTGTGTGTGTGTGTGAGGGACAGACAGAGTGTGTGTGTATTAGTGCACTACATCCATTATAATCTCTCATTGAAAATCTCAGCAGGCTCTATTCCCTTAATCCCCCCTTGATAAGGCTAAAATAACACCATTATCCTGGGAGTTACAAGAACTTTTACCTCCAATGGAAAACCAGTCGAAAGTATTTTATCAACTCCACAAAGGGCAATGGAAACTACATTTTAAGTACATTTTAGGATCTCAATGAGACAAAAAAAAAACCTATTCTACAACTTGGCCAACACAGCTGAACTCTCTTTAGTATCTTTAGAGGTCACAGTATAGTTATTTTGGCTATGGTTATTTTGAGGAGAAGTAAGAAAGGTGAGTGAGGAGACCACTTAGAAAAGGTGCTTACAGATAAGGAAAGGTATAGAGAGATAATGGCTGTCCCCAGATATCCCACCAACTGGACTGAAAGGCCACCAGATGGATGTCAACCCCCTAACAGGAATGAGGTGCAAAATATGGTAAGACATGTGAGGGCTTCATCAGCTCCAGGGCCTAATGGGAGTCCCCTACCAACTATATAAAAGTGCACCAGATGTGTGGAGATTTCTGTGGAAGTTTATGAAGTTAGCACAGAGGAAGCAGTTTATTCCCACATCATGGCATAGAGCAGGAGGGATCTTCATTCCCAAAGAAATAAACACAAGCAGATATATTAGTTTCCACCTATTTGCTTCCATGTAGAAAGACAGATTTTCTTTAAAGAGGCTGTCAAGTTACTTAGAAAGGAATAAGCTAATTTACACAATATTACAAAAAGCTAGAATAGCAGGATTTTCTGGGTGTTTAGAGCACCCAGAACATTTTCGCCCCACTGATGCAATCGGTGCTACACTCCCAGCTGTTAGGTCATCTGCAATTTTACCTTTGCTCATTTGAACTCCTCTGTTAGGCTAGATACAGGTAGATTCAAGATTCAATAATTTATTGCCTTGTCAACAAAGCTGATAGGAATTTGCCTCAGTGCAACTCTTAAGTTGATACACCATACACACAATACACAAAATACAAGACAATGAAGATAGATATAAATGTGGAGCCAAACCATAGACTGTAAAAACAGATGGACGTAGTGAGCATGACATCACCCATTGACTTCTGAAGGGCTGTTTTGAAGGCTGGAGATTGGGTTTACGATCGCCGCCATGTTGACATTTTTTGGAGCCAAAGCAGCCAAAGCGAGGCGGGTAGAGTTTGGGTCGTCTGCAGAGCTGGCTGCTCCGCCTACTATTGGCCCGTAATTGGCGACCTGTCAATCCCTAGGAAAACAACCCTGTTTTATATCCATTATATCCCGTTAATGACACATTTATTTTGAAAATAGCCATAAGGACACACATTAGAAGAAGTGAAATTAGCTACTGAGACCATAACCTCCTGTCGAAAAAATTATTGACATTATATTTTTAGCAGAAGTGTTGTGGTCCCATTGACTTCATGGAGTTGGGCAGTTTGGAGTCTTTTTGGAGCGTCTAGAGGACGTTAGAGGAACTGCTGCCTGCTGACACTTCCTTATTGGCTTCAAAATTCACCCGTGGTTTTGGCCACTTGGTTTCGACGGACATAAAGTTCAACCCAGTTGAACTTTTTCTGGAGGGACAGATTTGTCACCATCCGTTTAGTGGATGGAAAAAATAGCGGCGAACACAGAAACAACAGTACGACCAAAACAAACATAAAACGGAGAAAGCTGGGTATAACATTGGGATGATTGTAGATTTTCCAGGTCAGTTTCTTATTTAATTTATACTGTATAGTCCGTTTCTTCTTTTTTTCTATGATGTAACTCCGTTATGAGCAAAGCCTTCCTGCCTCGCCCACCATGTTGAGTTACAAAACAAACCAACAGACAGAAATCTATCCGTCAATAATTCCGATGGATCAGTGTGGCCGCCTGACTGTGCAGCCAGATTCCCTTTAACTAGCTGTTAGGGTATGCAGTTGCATGCTGGCAGACCATCTGCAGCATGGCTGTTCCTAACATGTACCACAGATCACAGGTGTGCCAAAACAAACATCGGCTCAGAATGTGAGTTTTGATTTTGACGGGCTACTTAGGGAGCAGGCTGGGGCAACTGCAATCACAGCTGAAGGCACGATGCTTTTGAAGTAGAGCGGGTGCTGTGAGCGGCTGTCAAGGTGAGACAGTGATAGGAAAGCACAGGTAATGTCTGTAGTCAGCAATCTGCATAATCAAACACACTGCAAAATGACAGTGTGTTTGACAGACTTGTTAAGTTATTTTATCTTGTGGCCAGACTTATCAAGCTTATTTTTAGGATTTTTTGGGGGAAATCATCTTACTGCACTGGCAGATAATTTACCGTCATTGTTGTATGATGATTTCTTGAAATAATTCATTTTGGCATGTATCAAGTGAAATTTATTGAAACCAGCAAGATTATCTGACAGTGCAGTGAGATAATTTGACTGAAATTATCACTAAATAAACTCGACAGCTTTGCATTTTTTGCAGTGCAGCGACATTTTCTGAGAGAGCCCAGACTATTGAGATAAGGAGAATTAGGGTGCTACAAGAAACTAGGGCAACACAGGCAGACAGGGAAGTCGGGGATGTTGCCACAAAACAAAATCGCACACTTGAGATGTTTCAATATGGAGGTTTGTGGAAGTTGAGGAGGTAGTTGAGAGGAAAGCAAGTGCTAGTCCTATCAGCTCAGTTGATATTTTCAAGTGTTGTCCTCAGGCTGAAAAATGTGAATAGAGTTTTTGACCTTAGCAAGCATAGCATTCATTAGTAAACAGACAATATTGGTGACTTTATATAGGAGATATTCATGAGTTTGAATTGAACGAAATAGCCCAAATTCCTCTGCTTTCAGTGTGTGTGTATGTGTGTCACTTTGTGTCCAATTCCCTTGTCAGTCTTGATGTTTAAGCCCTGCTTACATTCATATCACAACATGTTGGTGATAAGAGTTTACTCCTCGCACACATAACAGTTAATTAACGAACACTTTATTAAATATGTGAAATCAAAACTTGGTGTGGTTTGACATTTACATTTGGCATTTGAAGGCTCATTTAGCATAGACCTACATGGGAACTTGAACAAATGTCACCGTTTTCAATAGGCTGTATAAATATAGGCTATATCCATGACTTTACTGCACTTTGCTCAGCGAGTACCAGTTAAAATGCCTATCATATGTTGTGCCGTCGGTTGTAATAATCGTGTCAGGATTTGAAATTTAATCGTTTGCTCACTGATAAAGAGAGATGTGACATAGTAGAAACAATCTATAGAATTGATGTTATCTTTCCTGCTCGGTTATCAGGAACAACTTTTTATCTCAAAGATGAAGTACTTTTGGAGAGTTCCCCCACCCTGAGGTGAAATACTGAAATGCTTCAGTACTTTTGTCTGTCTTAAAGGTTCCATATTCTCCACTTTCCAGTGTTTTATTTTATGTCTTGAGGTCCATTCAAAGCTGTGTGTGTGGTGTCATGTACCAAAACCACTCTCAATCCATTTTTACACATTCATTTTCCAGCATCTCTCTGAGTCTTACCAAGAACAGGCTATTTCTGTCGCTGTGTCTTTAAGGCTCATTAATATTCACGACCCCTCTGTTCTGATTGGCTAACCGTTTCAAGAGTGAAACGTGAGACACCGCAGCCCGGCAGCTACAGGTAGGAAAACTCTCCGGTAATAAACAATGACAACCGCTCAACCACTTTGAAAAAAACACTTTGTTAGTCTATTATTTCTTACAAAAATGATAATGAGCGAACCTTTGTGACGCCACAAAGTTACGTAAGTCCAAACGGCTCGTTTAGATGCTCGCTTTTCTAATATGGATTGTGTGGATTTAGTTGGCGACCGTGTGTTTTGATACTTTCACCATGTTTAGATAGCACATCCAACTCCTTTAGAATCAAAGAGGCAAGGGGAATCCTGTTTTACACCATATGGGACATTTAAGGGTTTCAGAAGGTTGTGAATAAGACATAGCAGGTCATGAAACGACGGATTGGGGAGTTTATTTAGTGGTGTCAGTGATGTTGGTGGCAGAGAGGAAGGGTCACATCCTCCAGGGACTTTTTTAAATATCTTTATTTTTCTTCCCAAGTCAGGTGAGACATTTGCTTGTTCATGTCACTTGTTGTACAGTCTGGGGTTATAATGAAACACTGTTCGCGAGTCAATATAGTGGCGTCAACAAAACACTGACGTCACTGCAAATCGCCTTGGGCTGTTGCATTTTCTATAGTGATGCAGTTCAGAGAGCTGCTGGGCGTTCCCTCTGCCCTTTGGTCGAGCGAGCTTCACTCTATACCCTGGAGAGAGAGAGAGAGAGTGTGGCTCTATAGGGCCAAACTTGATACATTCCAAATCTTTTACACAAAACACAGTTCTGCTAGCTCAGTCTAGTTGGAACTAAAACATTCACCAGCAAAAATAATTTGTATCAGCATAGATTGGCTGTTGCAGCTAAAAACACATATTGCTATGAACCTCAGTCGAGCGAGCTTCACTCTAGACTGGAGAGAGAGCGGTGTGTTGAGGTTGTGTTCTGATTGGCTGATAGGCTTTTCCCAGTGTAGAAACGACTTCAGATTATTGCAGTTTTGTGTTGTTTTTTACACCTAATGACAAAAAAAAACAACATTTTAATGAGAAATTGCATATTTTAGTTGGCAATCCCTTTAAAATTCTCAAATCAGACGTTGCTGTCATTGAACTGATCCCCTAAACTGTGGAATAATTAACTTTTTTTTTTAACAAATGATTACATACTACCCTCTGTTTAACACTGGCGGTAGTATATTAAACCACTTGACTCCCCATATCAAACACACAGCTCTCTGAAACTGTGGAATAGGCTTTATTTATTTTCCCAACCATAGCTGCTAATCAATCTGAATCACTATACAGTAAGAACCCGCACCATAGGGAACTCTAGACTGAGATTTTATTTTAAAGCTTTGATATCTGACAAAAGTGTGTGTGAGAGTGTGTGTGTGTGTGTGTGAGTGACAGAGACAGAAAGAAATAAAGTGAGTGGATGACTGTGTCCTCTCCTGCCCTCTGTCTCTCACTCCACACTGTCGTTTCTGGAGGAATTTGTCATCTCTCCTTTTATAAAATATCTCTGATGTGGGTTGCCTCGCTCTCCTTTATACAGCAGAATACAAACCAGCTCCCTCCTGAAAGAGATGTGCAGGGCTTGACATGAGCGCCGGCCTGCTGGACTGACAGCAAGTCAGGAACCAGCTGATGAGTCTTCACAAGAAATACAGCACTTGATTCTCTGAAATAGATTTGAGATGAAAGAGTAGAGCCGGTGTAACTCTAAGAAAGACTTGTGTGTATTTTACAGGGGATGTGCCAGTGAGTTCTGACATTAAAGGTGCTGCATGTTGCATTTTTAAACATCAATATATCACTCTCAAATTAATTGATACCTCTGTATAATTACCGTAAACAAATGAGACCATGGTTGAGATTATTAGTAGCCTCTATGGCATGCCAGTAGTTTTGTTAGTGCTTGCATTTCTCAAACTTAAGACCACATTTCCCATAAACTCTGTTGTTTTCTATCACAAAGAGCATGTTGCCTCCTCTCCCTGCTGTTGCTCTGCATGCGTTTGGTCTCTCTTTTGCTTTACTGAAGAGGATAAACATGTTGGAAGTGATTATTCCATCATCCTTTTTACTCCTTCCACCATCTGCCATTGCAAGAAACAAAAAGAAAGTTTTTGCTCCATTTGCGCCCTCTGCTTGTTTTGTGACAACCATCTCTGGAAAGCAATCTATCAGATTCCCCATCAACATTCAACCTGGTGGGACAAAATATATTTATACCAATGTGTCAGAAATAATGTGGGAATGATTTATTGATGTTAAAATGCTATAAGTAGCACCTTTAATGTTACACACAGGGAAAGTTGGCTTGGTAATGCATCCAGATTGATGCTATAGCTAATTTTATTTTCATTTACTGTACATTTTAGGCATTTTTTTGGCATTTTGACTTACAGTGAGTTAGCAGGAGCAGGTAGGAGTTCAGTGTCTGGCTCAAAGAAACATCAACGAGACGCAGCTGTTGCAGAGACTGAACCTGTGACCTTTCGCTTGCAGAACATCCATTCTAACCAGTAGGCCATCTTGCCTCCCCCTCTCTTTTTTTCCGTCACTCAGCACTCATCGCACCACTCCACTTGACTAACCTTTGTTCTAGATATTGCAAGGCATTACTCTCTTATCAGTGCAACATGTGACATCGCTCGCAATATCTTTCTCTGTCAAATAATTCAACACAGATAAACCGCCACTGATGCTCTGATGTTGTGTTTGTCTCAGCCACAGGACAGCAGTGCATACAAACTGAGCACAGTTTGCGTGTTAAGTTCATAGTCTTTCTTATATTTTCACCTGCTACTCCTTTCTGGTCGCCAAATGAATTGTCGGCCTTGCTGTGATACAGTCGCTCTAAATGTAGTCCTCCCCATGGACTTTGGGCACATTTTTGCGCTACAAAGTTTCTTCAAAATACATTTGTGATTGTTTTCTAATCTACTTCTATCAAAGTGAAGCTCCAGTCAAATCTGTGTGTGTGTCACATTTTGTTTGCTGATTTATTCATTCTTTTGTTCTTTCATTCGTTAGTTTATTCTTTCACAGCCTGTGGTGTTTTGCTGTGAAGTCAACAGTAGTGGTATCGAGGCGATCATGGGTGTGGGATGGAGACATCAGAGAAAATGGCTGCGATAGTTAAGGAAGTGAGTGGAGCTGGATCTGTTCAGATGAGAAGCCACAGCAAACACAGGAACTAACATTTTTGAATTTGTGAATACAGTCAGCTTGTAACAGACTGACTACAAGGAAACTGATGACTGTATGTATGTTAACCTTTTCTGTATAACGTCAACAAACTAGATTTGCAGACTGTTACCTAACATATTCTATGAAGTTGTAACCCCAATTTACATAGAAACCATCTCAGATTTTAGGTCTTCAGGAGCTTATGAATTGCTAATGCACTTGTGGTAATGTACTGTATATGACAGTATAAAATTCAAATAACAAATAAATGTAGTTTGCGAATGAGATAGTTTAACATTTTGTGAAAAGGGGCTTGTAACCAGTCTGAAGGGGAATTTATCCCACAGCTTTTCCACTATATGGAAGCTATTATGTCCCTTGTATTTACCAAGTGGTGTAATCCAGAAATATTAATACTGATTTTCTTATCTCACATGAAAAAGTTTTTTTCTTAGTTGCTGGAAAATGGAGATGGAAACTCTTGCTAAATATAGCTTCATGTGTCTGTGTGTTTGTCCGTCTGTCTGTTAGCAGGATCTCAAAAAGTTGGGCACAGATTTGCACAAAACTTGTTATGAAGGTTGGTTACGGGCCAAGGAAGAACTGATTAACTTTTCATGTCGATTGGCCAAAAGGGGGCGTGGTGGTGGGTGTGGCATATCACCAAATGGTGCATAACCTCCTTGCGAGGTGTTGTCAGACTTGGCGGAAGTCTGTGCTCTACTGAGCACATTTTCTAGTTCTTAGAATGGATTATATATTAATATAATTTAGGGGAAGTGCCCTTTCAAAGATTATTTCACTGCATTTCTGCTGCATTAGACAGTTCACAGTGAAGCGAGACTGAAGAGATAGCATGACTCAGCTTCCACGGTGGATTCAAACCCAGAATGGCCATAATGGCCAAGTGCCGTACCTCAAGAAGTCAATCTTCAGTGCGATATTGAAGGGTCACAGTTTGGATTAAATTTTCTTATTTAGCAGATTCATCTCCCTCCTTGAATGCATTTAAAAGAGTTTGGATTTCTGACATCGCTTACCTAATATCCTGGAGATTTATATGATTTATTAATATTTGTTTGTACCAGTTTACTAAAAACTATTTTGTAACTACATTTCAGTAATTGTATTTTAATTATCATACTTAAAATTAATTTTCACTGATTGTAACTTAATTAGTATAACCTTGGTGAGGTTGTACTAAACTAAACTAAACTAAACTGCTGCTAAGCTGTTTACAGGAGTTAGTTAGGGACAGAAGTGTTCGCATGTCTGCCAACAGGCTACGGAAAAAGCTTCTTTACTCGATTCTGATTGGTCATCCGTTTCCTTTGCTTTCTCCGCCCCTTTTATGTGAAATGCATAGGGATAATTAACAGGGTTGCCTCTCTGGTTGAAGGTGTGCTAATCAGTGAAATCAACAGTCCCTAGACAGTCCCAAGACTTTGCTTCCATACAAATCCATACAATAACACTCCAGAGGAAGAGCGACTGTGTTCACTCTGTGGCTTAAATGAGACTGAAAATGAAATTCACTTTGTTTTATTGCCCTTTATACTATGTAATGATTTGATAATTAAGTTGTGCGATAAGCTAATTCATTGCGATTTATTTCTGATGGAGGATGGTCAAAGGCTTGAATACCTGTTTAGAAACTATGACTTTGACACTGCACAATATATCTCTAAGGCGTGGGAAAGAAGGAATCCTTATTTATTTTGAATTCTGAATGAGATATTGGACGCTACGATACTGCACTTCATTGTTTGTGATGTAATTTGAAAGTGAATTGTAGATGGACAACATGCACTCTGTGTTTTCAGCATTGTACCTTTTATTTGATCACTTTGTTTCACTTACAGCGTTTTGTAAACCCATGTGGGCTGGGTGGTATGGTGTATATAATAAAATAAAATCAAGTCAAATCAAATACCTGGTAGGTAATTCCCTCAAGCTCTAGCTCTTTCTGAAGCCACTAGGAGCCGCTGTAACAAAGTGTCAAATGTGGTTCTTGTATGTGAGTAAACTTTTATGAGTCCGTTTCATGAGAGTGATGAATTCTGTTTATTTTATTCTCCCGACTCAAGAGTGGCGGCTGGGGTAACATTCACGAGTGCTGTGGGCTTGAACCGGAGTCCTTTTTAAGGACCTTGCTGTCCGTACATAAAGGAAGATTGAAACCTATACAGTTCAAGATAAAATACGAAAAGATAAGATCAACTTTATTGTCGTCCTATCTGTATACAAAGGGCAGCATAAAGAGGAACGACTACACGCCGACTACACAGTGCAAAAAAAGACAAAACAATAAACAACAGACAACACAGTGCAATAAACAAGACAAAAACACAGTGCACAGGCCAAATACTACTTATATTTGTTCATCTACCCCTCATTTAACTGGATACATCACTTGAGGACAAAATTTTATTTACAAGAACATCCTGGTAACAACAACAAAAAAAATCACCTCTTGGGAGGAGGGCAGGGGATAAAATAATCATCACAAATACTTATAACCACGCGTTGCAGTCCCACCTCATGTTAAGCTGCATTTTTCTCTTTCGCTCTTTTTCCTGAGTCTCTTCAGTGTGGCTGTCTAAAAGCTATTTATAATGCCTGAGAGCACATTCTCCTTTAAAAGAACCCAACAGAAGACACATCTCTCTTTTAAGAACGCGTGAGCTAGAACACAGGCGACCCTGCCGTCGTGTTGTTTTGTTGACATAACAAGATTGTTTTTCTGCCTCCCCATGGTATTCAGACGGAGGCTAAGAGCGTGGAATTACCCCACGAGTGCTCCAGATCTGTGAGGCTCCCTGCTTTCCTTCCCATCGACATGAAGACAAAAACATTTAACACGGCTATGAAGCTTGACGGCCTGCCAGCCTTTACCAAAACTGTATCTGACACGGAGCTGGCATGAAAGTGATGCTAAGTGTGTGACATTGAAGCGGAGTTGAGTCGTGTTTGACAAGTGGTTGGCATTGATGTGAGGTTGGGTGCCTGGGATGTTACGGGATGTCAAGTGTTTGATACTGAGGGATGTTGAGCTGCATGCAAACCATAAGTCATATATAATATTTCCATGACGTTAGACAGATGAACAAATATTCACATAATATTCCTATGATTTTAGACAGGTTAATCAATACTCTCGCATGGTTTCACTTCCAAAAAACTATATCCATAAAAAAAGAAAGAAATGAAGCTCTTGAAGTTCACTATTTAATATTTCTAAAATGTAAAGGATTCAGTCTGTCAAAGTGTCTTTTTTATAAGACAGGTAAAATTATATGAACATCTGATATTCCCATGATTAGAGTTTTAATCGATAACCACGTCACCTTCTCATTAGCTTGTGAAGGTTAATCAATAATATAATGCTCCCATAATCCTAGACAGGTTAATCAATGAACAGATGATATTCCCATGACTTTAGGCAGGTAAGTTTTTATTTGTTAAGTCACTCCTGAAGAGAGGAACCAGACAGTCAAAAGCTGGGTCTGCTGCATTTACCACTGGAGACTGACTTTGTGGACTCGGACTATCTGTCTGTTTCAGATTCTGCATCCAAATAGGGTTATTTAATTAAGCAATATTATACGAGAGGGAGTGCTGTTATGCTGTATATCAGAGTATAGATAATAGATAATCACACCGTGTTGATATGGTATATCAGCACGATCTCAAGTGTGATATTGCTTTTATACAACAGTTCTATAAACAAAGCAATTTCTCAAGGAATGGTAATTTGAGGCAACAGATTATGATTTCTCCGCTAACAAACAGTTCCCTCAGGATTCCACTACCAAGTGTTGCCAAGCAACACATAAATATATTACAACAGCTGTAAAGCGGAGTGATACGTATAGTGAAACATCCCAGTGCTGTTATACTGTATATCAGCACTCATGGAAAGCCTCCTGTCCAATCAAATTACTTGACCGGAACTAACTGTTGTATAATTCTATAGTAGTTCTGACAATTATAATCCACAAATGTTTTTCTATTCCTGTAGTGTAACTGCTACTGCAACCAGCAAAGTTGCTCTCCAATTTGTCCCTTTTTCTTTTTTTTTTCTTTTGGTATTTTTTTGGCCTTTATTAGACAATTGAAAGTGGAGAGAGACAGGTAGAGAGAGGGTGATGACAAAGGTCTCCAGATATGCGCTAGTTAATGGATCAACTTTGGAAGTTTTCTTTTGATAGCATCTCTTGTCTAGCACAAACTCATACATGCTGTGGACACTTGAGGGACGATTACATTCCTCCATCATGAAAGGATTAGACCTATGTGACAATAGCATGAACTGGGCACACCTTTCACATGTTCATCACATGAAAAGGTTAGCCAACTGTCAAGTTTAGACAAAAAAATAAACCCCTGCACACTGCTCTTGCAATGCCAACACCAGTTGATTTAAAGTGTAATATTTCAATCTCCCTTGACCTTCATCAGACCAAACCGTTACACTATAAAATAAATCGGTGTTGGCAGAGAAAAATTTGGCAAAGCAAGACTGGTAACCGGCAGTTAGCCTACGTTTAGCTTAGCTATTAGCATTTATCCTTCCATTTGTCCTTCGCAGGCCTCCGTAGTGCAGTGGCTTTACTGTGTGTTATTTACAAATGTGTTGTGATTTCTGTCACCCTCTAGAGGTCAGAAAAATCGCTTATTGCAGCTTTAAGGTTAGGCAATTAAAACAATTTGGTTCAGGCTGGGGTAAGGTTTAGGTCATGGTTAAATAAGAAAACCCTTTGCTGAAGATAAATCACAGTGGAAAACTTCTTCACAAGACATGGGAATTGAACCCGGTTTCATTTGAGATGAAGGCAAATGTGTACACTCATCCACCAGCCTGAACTCCATAGCTTTCTTTTATTTCAATGTTAAACTACTGCCTGTTTCTAGTCGAGTCTCCTCCATGTAATCCCTTCATGGTAAGAAAACATATTTCTCTCCGTTTTCATGCATGGATCACATTATTTGCACTTTTAGACATCATGCTCAATTTTGCGAGACTAGGTTGCTCTAGCTTTGGGAGAGACTTGTACTTCAAGACGTATCTCAGATTACCTTTACACCTGTTACCTTTTATGTGATTTAGGTTGTATTTCTGCTCGTGTGCATTCTGTTTTAGGGTGAAATGTTTCTTTAAGGAACCAACATTGAGCCTGATCTCAAGTGCCCTTGCACTGAAGCAACGTTACCTGCCTGACAATGATGCCGTGTCGGGCTAATGCTAACTGCATGAGATATTAATCTTATGGAAGGTGACACTGCATTGACGCTGTTAATCATAAAGGGTCCATGGTTAATGAGCTATTTAGTGGAGTGGAAACCAGAGGGATGGAGCGGATATAAAGAGGGAGAGAGAAAGGAGTGAGCTGGGGAGAGAAAGGAAAGAAAGATAGAGTGATAGAGACAGAGAGGAATAGGGGGGTGATAGGTCAATGTGGTTTTTTATGAGGTGCTATATGGGGTATAATTCAGACTTTACCTTGTGCATATACACGTTTTACCTCTCACATACACTGCCTGTGAAAAGTTTGGGGGACACCTAGCTTTTGAAAATGTTTAATAAATAAGCATGTTTTCTTTGTCGGTTTGCAATAACTTAACCCCATTAAAGACTGACTAGGTTTAGTTTGACAAAAAAAAATCATAATTGCTAATATTTGTGAGGATAACACTAAAACAATTAAACTATACATTAATTTAATATAAAAAAACACACACTTTCTTCATGTGAACAGTTAGTTTTTCCAGGTGTTCCTCAGAGACGCTCTGCCATGAAAAACTTTTTAGTAAATAGCTCTTTTATGTTAACAATTAAGCATTGCAGGCGTTTTTTCCCCTTACTTCTTCATTGAAAATTAACAGAGAAAATCAAATATTACTTTTAACGGGCAGTGTACATATTTGAGATGCTCAAACATTCAAATGTAATGAAACACTGTCACACTATGGAAAGCCTCTCACATACACTATTGAAACACTCCTGAACAATACTGAAATGTGTTATGCTCTGTTATGCTCACCTTACATTTGAAAGCCTCTCACATACACTATTGAAAATCCCTCACATACACTATTGAAACACTCTCATAAACACTAATGAAACGCTTTCCTATTCTATTTTCACTATTTCCACTATTGAAATGGTCTCATACACTATTGAAAACCTATTGCATTCACTATTGAACACATAGCCTACATTATGTACACTATTAAAACATTCCTGCATACACTAGTGAATTGCTCTCATACACCCTCTTTTTGATTCAGGGGCAGCAGCAGAAAATTTCAAATGTGGTAGCCAGTGATTTATTGTATGGAGTTTATAGTGTGCCAACCTTAATTATTATTGATTCATTAAAATATACATAATAAAATGAAATAATAAAAATCATTAAATCATTCCATTTTATCTAGTCTTTAAGCGCTTAATAAATTACTGAATTTTATAAATTGATTCATAAATTTGTTTTTAAAAGGCATTGAATTGTTTTTCCATTTAATTTCCTATTAATTTTCCATCTCACAATTCATTTGTCTACTGCTTTTCTATTTACACTGCTTTTTTTTCTTTTAACACTTAAAGTTGGAGTTATAGTATGTGTAATACTATATATATATATACATATGTATGTGTATGTGAGTGTACATTTCTGTATATCTGTAAAGCACCATGGTACATTCTACTATTTATCCATTATGTTGTTTTGTAAAGCACTTTGGTATAACATTGCTTTGTTTTTAAAGTGTTATATAAATAAACTTAAACTTAAACACTCAACCAACCCATCTAACAGCAGTGAAGTTAATCTGACAGCCAGATCTAGCATAACTGCAGGTTAACTTTAGCCATTCACCAGCAATTAGACGCTGCAGCCTACTGCCTGCTGACAGGATGTGGGTGAGGAGCCACAGGCCAGCAGCTGGCCAATCAGCTCCTGTCACTTCTCTGTGGGTTGGACTTCTTATTACTGCCTCATGCCATCTAAGTAGAAAAAAAAGTAATCTAATAATAAATGTTGGCCCAAGCAGAAAGCATAAACGGAAAAGCAGTAGACAAATTAATTGTGAAATGGAAAATTAATAACACTAAAGACTATTTTGACTTGTCGGTGTATCTATATGATGTCTTTATTCATTGTGCCAAATTTCAGTTTCCCGATTGAATCCTATGAATGAATGATGACAGACTGTATTTCAGCCCACCTTTCTGTTTCTCTGGGTTAGATTGCTCTGTAGCCTAGTTATCTGTTTTGTCGGCTTTGTGCCTATGAATCACTTAATTACTTACAAATATTATTGTGTACAAGGGTGCTACTGAGATGGCATCGCTTTTATATGATGGTACCAACAACAGCTTCAGCTTTGTCTTAAGAAAAACCAGGGATACAATTATTTTACCTGTATTACCTTTCTACATCATCTAATCACCTGAACTCTGCTGGCCTCTCTCCTCATCTGAGGCTGATCCTCCTGCTTCATTTGGCTCAGTTAGGACAGAGCAGTGCATGTATTCAGAAGTTACGAGGCTGATGGCTGTCTATAGGCAACGACGTCTACATCGATACTTTTTGTAGGTGTTTTAGGTCCAGACGACGTTTTGGCTAATCTTTATAAACAGATATCTGCATATGAGACGTCGTCTCTCAACTCCAACTCCATTCTCGTGTCTCAAGTTGCTAATCGGACTGTAAACAATGACCGGCGCATGGAAGAGGAAGTCTTGGCCCGGATGTCCGCTGGCTACACCGGAAACCCCGAAATATTGGCCGTCGCCCCCAGAGTCTAATCGTCGTCAGACCGATAGACGATGGGTTCTGAGATTGCAGTCAATCAAACAGTGATAGCTACATATTTCTTCACTCTCCTTGCCATGCTAGCTAACAAGTAAACATTAGACTGTTCGTCATTTCAGTTACAAAGATGGATAGCCAGTTCAGAAAATTGCCAAGGAAAATGAGGAAAATGACAATGACAAATGTGTCTGCCTACAAGTTAAGTTCACTTGAACACATTGTTTCATCACTCACATTGGGTTGAAAATAAGACAGAATGTCTAGTTTCCTCTTTCTTGACATTTTCACAACTTGCCATTCCGCGGCTCAGATTAAACTGTCTGCACCTGTCATTTGACTGTGCGCTTGTTTAATGTAGCCCGGCTTCCTGGCTGAGTGAAGTTGTTCGTTTTCAAGCATTATGACTGGCCCGACCGTCCAAAAACCGCTCAGCTAGGAGTTAGGAGCCACAATTTGTTCCAATTTGTTTTAGTGCTGTGCCAGTGCAATAGCAAAGAGCTTTGCTCTTGTTGTATCTAAAATCAAATCTGACAGTTCCTCCTGTTGTGAAAATTAAAGTGAAATGTATGATTCTATGTGCCGCACTGCTCGCATATATTTGTGACACTGTGTGCTAGACAGTAACTTGTCGCTTTCAGTTGTCAGATGTGTAAAATTCCCCAACACTGATATAATGTGTATGAGAGTGTATAGCCCAACTCGGCACTTTGATATGACTCAACAGTCAGGATTTTCTGATAGCTGAGTTACTGAGATGTTTCTGGGGGGAGGGGACTTTAACCAAACTGATGGTAAAAGTCATGTACATTATTATGTTATTATTATATGTTATTGTTTGCCATTCTTTGTAAATAATTAGTGTTGATGTATGTTCCTACTTTCCGTATATCCATTATGTCCAGAATATAAAATTGTAAAGATTTTATAGCATGGCCTATTTTTTTTAATTTAAAAGTAAATGATGCTCCTTGAATTATTTGGAATGTACCCACATTTTTGAGGTTGGGAACACCAGTGCCACCAAGTAAAAAAGTTAATATTGAGCCCAAGGATCGGAAAGGGAGATATAGAAGAGAGAGAGAGAGAGAGAGAGAGAGAGAGAGAGAGGCAAAGGCTGAGGGAAGGACAGTGACGTGGTGACACAGGGAAAGAAAGAGGCATAAAGAGAAGATGGAAAGGGAGAGAAGGAGAGAGGAAGAGAGAGCAGAATAGGTGAGTCTGGGTGGGAGGGAATCATTAAAAATCTACGGGGTGTTAAGAGGTAAGGAGCGACAGCATTTTAATGCATCTCCTCTCTTCCCTCTCCATCTCTTCTGTTTTCATCCCTTCGTTTCTGCATGTCGTCCCTCTTGTGAATTGAAATGCAAAGGTTGTTGGGTTAGCGCCACATTTGTCCTTTCCTGTCTCTCTCTCTCCCTCCTTTCCTCTCATGACACCAACTCATCCAGTAAGAGCTCAAACAGGTGGTCCTGTCTGGAACATATTTCTCTCTCTGGTCCTGTCAATCTATCCATCTCTCCTCTTATCCATTCATCCATGTCCTATTCATCCATCCATCTGTCTCTCCCTCTGTCTCTCTGTCTCACGATGCCAGCTCATCCAGTGAAACCTCAAACAGGTGGTCCTATTCATAATATATTTCTCTCTCTACTCCGCCCCCATCCACCCCCCACCATGCCAGCTAATTGACTAAGGTCTCAAACAGGTCCTCGTATGTGAAACAAATCTCTTTTGCTGCTTCCACCCATTCATCGTTCTTTCCCTCCCTCTCCTATCCCGCCAGCTAATTGACTAAAGTCTCACACAGGTTGTCATGTTTACAATATATCTCTTTCTACTTCTCTCTCGCCCCCATCCATCTTTCCTCAGACAGGTTGTCATATTTAGTTAACGTCTTTCTCCACCTCCATCTGTCCCTTCGTAAACCCTCCATCTTCCATCCCTCCTTTCCTTAATCCCTGTCTCCTCTATTCCTTTCTTATATTTCTCTGCCCATGCCATCTCATGCGGTAAGATCTCAAACAGATCAGTTATATTTTCTCTCTCTACTTCAAATCAAACTGTCTGATTCTCTTCCCTGTCTCTCTCTGTCTCACCAGGCCAGCTCATCCAGTAAAATCTCGGAACAGGTGGTCGTATTTAGAAGCTATTACACTCTCTATTTCTGTCAATCTATCCATCCCTTTCTCCCTCTGTCTCTCTCTCTATCTCTCAGTGCCAGCTGATTGATTCTGGTCTCAAACAGGTTTGAGAACATTTAGAATAGATTTCTCTCTACTTCCCTCCAAATCCCTCTCCATAATCGTCGATGCTTTTCTCTGCCTCCCACCATTCCTCCCCGTCTCACAACGCCAGCTCATTGAATAAGATCGCAAACAGGTCGTCCTGTTGAGAGCGTGTTTCTACTCCGGCCAAATCCATCCACTCATCCATCAGCTCACCATGCCAGATAATTAATTAAGGTCTCAAACAGGTCGTCATGCCAGAATATCAGAATACGTACACTGCCCGTCAAAAGTTGGGGGACACCTTGCCTTCTACATTTTCAAAGTAATATTTACCTCCGCCAAGGAGGTTATGTTTTCGGTGCCGTTTGTTTGTTTGTTGTTGTTTGTCTGTTTGTTTGTCTGTTAGCAGGATTACGGAAAAACTACTGGCCCGATTTTCATGAAACTTCGTGGAAGGGTGTAGCATGGGCCAAGGAAGAACCCATTAAATTTTGGAGTGGATCCGGATCCGACTCATGAACAAGCAATAATAGCACGAACCTTGGCGGAGGTCTGCGCTCTCTGAGTGCCCTTCTAGTTGATTTTCTGTGTTATTTTTCAATGAAGAAGTAAGGGGGAAAATGCCTACAATGCTTTTGTTAGCATAAAATAGCTGTTTACAACTTTTAAGTAATATGGCAAGCCCATGCACTTGGTTCATGAAATGTACTCCGGCCCATGTACGTACATCACCAAATTTAGAGTTGTCATGCAACAGCAGCAATTTACATCTAAATTCAGCAGTGTCTGCTCTTTCTCAGCACATCAGAATTACTTTATTCACCAAGTATAATAAATGTATAAGAATGTGTCTCAGTAGTATTGGTGCAGAGACATATCTACAACTTATATTTTCACAGTACGTACTGCTACATATGGTCTATGCATATGTGTTTCATTCACGTTTTTGTTTGTTTTTAGCTTGTCCTTAGCCTTTTGATATGTAAAAATCATTGTTTACTGTTCAAATATGACTTATCTTATTAATATTTCTGCTTGTCTTTCATGCTGTGGCCCATGACAAAGTGGTCCTAATTTTTTATTTTATTGTATCCTGGTTTTAAACTTTGCGTATATGTTTTGGATGTATGTTGTGTTTTAGTGGGACCCCAGGAAGTATAGCTGACACCCTTGTGCACAGCTAATGGGGATCCTTATCAATAAACAAATAAATAAACAAGAGACAACAGGATCTCATATACAGTGCAAGGGGACAGTGCAGAACATGTAGTGGTGACTGTGAGAATCTAACAGCACTAACAGGGATTTTCTGTGCACACAGGAACATTTTCTACTCCACTGATACACGACTAAAGCCTCTTTGAGTGGAAAAATCCAAACAAAGTGACACAGCGCTCTGGTCACACACGCGACTGCTGGCACGTTCAAGAGCAAAGCGTTGTCGGTGAAGAAAACATAGCACATAATGAGGTAAATGTTGGACGTTTGGACCCAGAGTGCAATAGTTTGGCTACAAAACAGCTTTGATTATGATGCGCTGGGTGTTTAGAGAAATTTTATGGACATTTTATGCTTTTTTTTTGGATCTGTGAAAAGATGGCCCCGTAAACTTCAATAGTTTGGGAGAAGGCTGAGATACACTGTAACAAAGGGACCTAAGTTGCTACAAACATCAATAAAGTTTTGACTAACATGGGGCTGAGTACAACACCCTGGGTTGAACTATTCCTTTAAAGTGGTAATTCACAAAATCTGTGTTGTTTTTTTTTTTGGTGGCTAAGCGCTCATTGCTGTGTGTTTTTGCACTGCACTTCTAAGAGATCACTTGGCAAACAAACAGTGTGTCTGATATACTGTGACATCTTTTTCTGTTGATGAAGTTTGAGGTTTTTGTTTTCCAGGAATGACCTACCTCACAGGAATACACTTGCACATGTGATGGTGCCAACAGATTCTGGTACGTTCATGACCAGAGGCGTTGGTGCAGCGGTGGTGCACATGCACAGCCACCTGCAGCACAGTTGTAAAAGGTGTTGGATTAGGAGAAACAAATGGTAGGTGTGGTAGGAGCTGGTGATGTCATCAACCAAAAAGAAAGGCCTTCATACATCCAACAGTTGTGATGACAGATGACGGTAAGAATCACACCTTAATCCACCCCAGTACAGACAGTCTTACTCGCATTATTGCCTTAATCACATTAAAACAGCATTTTTGATGTGCATGTAAACGTGTCTACTGGTTGAAAAATGTATATCAAAGTGAAACAGGCAAGCAGAACATAAATAAAAGGGGTTTATGGGATTTTGGATTTTCTATGTGGGTGCGCCCCCGCCAACTAAAGCCACGGAAATACCACAGAACGCCGTGACGTGGTCTGAGTAGGCGGAGGTGCAAGCATAATTTTTGATACCTAAATTACACTGCACCACCCGATTTGTATTGAGGATTTTCGTGGAAATAGAGCCCCAGGTGTTTAGAACAGCAAATGTAAATATATATATAAATATATATAAATCATCAAAATACACCATATACTTGCAAATCTCCATTTATTGCGACGTTTTCGGTCAAAACATCACAATAAATGGGGATTTGCAAGTAGATCGTGTGATTTAGTGATTTATTTAGTGATGTATTATTTCATTTTATTATAGAACAGCAAATTTAAAAGCTTCCATGAACTGGCTATAGGTTGAATCACTATTGCTGATAGACAGTAGCAAAATGGTAATTTATTTAAATGAAAATGTTGGAAATTATTACTTTAAACATCAGAATTTCATGTCCAAGCCCTAGTGTTGAACCCAGCACACATGTACACACACACACACACACCGGCACTGATGCTCTCTCTCAAGCACAGATCTACACAAATACAAATGTGCACAAGCTCACACACACTCTCTCTCACACACACCTACACAGACACCCACTGTATCTCTCTCCTTTGTTTTCACACACTCATACACACACACACACACACATACGACAAATCACCTCAACAGCTTAACTAATCACCCGTCTCTCTCTCAGCTGATGGAGAAGGAGCTGACAGTGCGTCAGCTCCTTCTCCATTAGCTGAGAGAGAGACGGCTGCATAATTCTTCCAAAATGAGCTCTTTGTTGATTTATGGAGCCAATGAGGTTTGCCCTTGAAGGGTAATCTGATCAGATCACCTTGCACTTAGAGAGTTCATTCTCCGACAACAACATCTGCTGGAGTCATTTAAACACCATCATGTTAGCAATGAGACAGAATCAACACTCCCACCCATTCATGCACACACACACACACACACACACACACACACACACACACACACACACACATAAACATATACAAACAAACAAAAACAAACAACTTACTCTTACTAGCAGCTGTGGCCCGATATCGGTGCTTTAAAATAGCTTGCAATGAATATTAGTGAATGCACTTATTTTGAAAAAAACCTGCAATTTCATTCTAAAATCACATATCCACTATTTGAAAAAATGAACACCTGTAAAATGATTGCTGTTTTCAAAGTTAAGTACGTTATGGTTTACTTTGAAAGTCACAAGTCATATTCAGACTCTTGCTTACTGAATATTTGTTTTTGAAGATAATCACTTGTGTTTTTGAAATACTGACTCATATGGCAGCTTGCAACATTTTTACCAAAATGGACGTGTTACATTTTGGAATTCAACTTTCCTTAAAACCATGTCTTAAAAATATATTGTAACATGCACACAAAATGTTCCTACATATACAGAATTCTGGATGACAAATGAATTTGTTTGCGTTGTGTTTGCGTTGCGTCGAAGCTAAAAAAATCGCAGAGGTTCAATTCTCAATGGCTGACGCTCGCATTCTCCCTTGTTGAAATAAAGAGAAATAAAGTTGATATTGGTTGTTTTCTGGTGTATCCATTCACATAAATATCATATTTATGTCCAATGACACTTAAGAGAAATACATCAAACGGCTCTAAAACTGTCATCAGGAATAAATTAATGTGTTGAATAACAAATGCAACTAGGAGCTAAAACAATTACCTTGAGTAAACATGTGATTATGTGACCAAATTAAAATGATCAGTTGTTTTGTTCCAAACATAGTGAGAAGACAAACACACTCACAACTCCACCACACACACACATACACCCACACACGCACACACACACACACACGCAGAGTATGCACATGTACTGCATATGCAAGTAGACACACTCACTATACTCACCCACTCATGACACACACACACACACACACACACACACACACACACACACACACACACACACTCTCTCACACACACACACACACACACACAGGTCATACTTGACAGTGATTGTCATTATCCAGCTGACATGTATTTATAGGTGGGTTTTAAACTGTCAGCCTGAGGCCAGAGGAGCTGACAGAGAGACAAACACTGACAATCACTGTGTGTATGTGTGTGTGTGCGTGTGTGTGTGTGTGTATTTGTGAGTGTGACGGAGAGGGATTGGGGCGAAATGGAGAAAGTGATTATTAGTGTGAGTAAACAAAATGAAATTGCTATAATTTACTCACATATTACTCAGTCACTCACTTCTACCTTGTTCCCACTGGCTCAAAGTCTGTTAGGGGGGGTCAAAAAAACAAATTCGGTTTTTGGAGCAGAAATGCAGATGAATTGTCTATTTTTAAGGCTAAATATGCAGTGGCCGATAATTAGTTGTCTCACATGTTTTTACGTTTGCATCCACAAGAGGGCGTGAGGGCACAAGCAGACAGAGACTCAAAGTAAACTTGAATTCTGTTTGGTCCTAAACAGAGACTACATGGTAGCAGGATATCTTACAGCAGTGACAGACACAAAACTGAGAAAGACATCGGCAATGTACAGACTCTAATCTTGATCTAATGTCTCATTTTGGATGATCAGGCTCATTGTTGTTAGCCTCCATTTCGCAGAACACTGCCGAATACGTTTCTGGCTTTATTTCTGACTCTTGACTTGACAAAAAATGGATGTGGATGTGATCTGA
Source organism: Centroberyx gerrardi (assembly GCF_048128805.1). Classification (NCBI taxonomy): domain Eukaryota; kingdom Metazoa; phylum Chordata; class Actinopteri; order Beryciformes; family Berycidae; genus Centroberyx; species Centroberyx gerrardi. Next base: position 6,848,801 of record NC_135998.1, on the reverse strand, counting down.
AAGCCCAGAAATGACAACAGCACTTGAGAGGTTTAGATTAATTGGTGATTTGAGTTTTCGTAGGCTAATTCTTGCCATACTTTAAGCATTCTTTCGGTTTTTATTAATTTTTTTGTTTTATATTTTATATTTATCATTATTTTAAAAATCGAATTCCCCCATTCATTTTCTAAAGCCGTGCTGGTATGCAAATTCAAATGTAATTTAAAGTGACAGCCCTACTGTCTATAGAGTCTCGTCACCTGTCTAGGTCACGACTGACAGTACGTGCAGATCAAGTGCAACAACTTCGCTTTGCGTCATTTTGTTTTATCAAAAGCCGTCACTTGTGATGTTTTATTGGGTTGTTATTTTGTTCTGAGGACAAGCATCTGAGCAAATTCTCAGGTTGTTTAACATTGTTAATGGAAACCTATTTTGTATTTTAGCATTTTCTTTATTTCATTGTATATAATCCATAATCATGTATAAAAATGTGCTCTTGTACAATACGCTGTTTGGGTGTGATGGGATAGTAAGGCTGCAAGCTAACGTTAACCTGTTCAGGCTGCAGAGCTAAAGCTAGCAGCTGAAGCATTTTAATAATGTTACACACCAGGAAGATCAACAGTCTCCAGCTTTTTGCCCAAATGTGATTGATTCTTACGTCATGACTGTTGTGCTCATTTGCATAATATTAAACTTCTTCATCTTTTCTTATCGCATCGCTGGCCCGTTGTATCCCATCATGCCATGCTTCTCATGGAGGCCATCTGTTCGCCTAAATCCTAAATCTCGTGTGCAACTACCGTGAGCCAACAGCATTTCACAACTTGGCCAAAGCTAGTCGCAAGCTCTGACACAAAGTATTAACAATTATTGATGCATGGCATGTCGAGTTTATTTATAGAGTGCTTTTAACAAACAGGCTTGACACAAAGTGCTTTACAGAAAACAACAGACACTAAAACAAGCAGGAGGTAGAACAAGTGCAATACAAACTCAGACAAACAACAGAAACAGGGTAAGAGCTCGTGCATAGGTGTGCACCTGTGTGTGTGTGTGTGTGTGTGTGTGTGTGTGTGTGTGTGTGTGTGTGTGTGTGTGTGAGACTATGAATGTTAGAGCATGTGTATGCCCTCATGCATGTGTCTGAGTGGATGTGGGAGACAAGGATAGCCCGCAGGAGGAGTTAGTGACTGACAGACTGCAGCAGAGTTAAGGTAGGGAGGAAGGTGCTGCTGAATAAATTGAGACTGGATTTAAATAGTGAGAAAGTGTCTGATTCCCTGACAAGGGAGGAAGCTTGTTCCAGAGGGAACTGTCCGTATAGGGAGGCCCTGCCTTGTTTTTCAAACAAGAACATTTGCTTGAACACTGAGTTTTAATAGTCAGCAATATTAAATTCATATCCCTTTTACATAATAAGAGACTGGGGCAAGAAACTGTCATTTATTTTTCATTTCACTTGCTTGTTCTTTCACTCTTGTTGAGACTAAATGTTGACTCTAAGTCAAGCAGCCAAAACCACGGGTGAGTTTTGAAGCCAATACTGAAGTGTGGGCAGCAGCAGTTCCTCTAACCTCCGCTAGAGGCTCCAAAAAGACTCCAAACCGCCCAACTCCATCAAGTAAATGGGACCACAACCCAACTTCTGCTAAAAATATTAAGTCAAGACAAGAGGTTATGGCCCCAGTAGCTAATTTAAATTCTTCTAATGTGTGTCCTCATGGCGATTTTCTCTGCAGACGACCCTCTGCCTCGCTTTGGCTGCTCCGGCTCCAAAAAATGTCAACATGGCAGCGATCGTTAACCCAACCTCCAGGCTTCAAAATGGCCCTTCAGAAGCCAATGGGTGACGTCACGCTCACTATGTCCATCTGATTTAAAGTTTAAGCTCTAGGTGCATGAGGTGCACTTGCTATTTTCAAATCCTTTCATTCTTTCCCCAGCTGGCTGATCAGTGTAGAAACAATTAAACCAAACCAAACCAAAACCATGTCTAAACCCAACCAGGTTGTGGAGAGCTAAACGGATAAATGAGGCATTACTCACACATTCACTCAATCAACACTAATCAATTCATCAAAGCATGACAGGACAGGTCAGTCTTTGGTCATATTGAGATCATTACAGTCTCTCTGCTCATCACTGTCTCTGTTTCATTCAACTCCCGTCTCACTCTCTCTTTATCTCTCTCTTCACATCTGTTTCTCTACTCCCACAGAGATATGCCTCCCTGTTGATTCATTTCAAAGTGTTTTATCAGTAGGGTATAATTTATGTTACAATGCTACAACAAAAAGACAGCAACAGTATAACAGGAAATAAATGACCAGAAGTAGAAGCCACAACCTTTATTCACTCTCTCAATCACTCACTATCGGCTTCTTTAATCTTTAGAAGTCAGTCTTGCTATCTACCGCACACATCATCCCACACACACATACACCTACACACACACACACACACACACACAGATCAGTTCTTACAATCCATGTATGAATCTGTGGACCAGGTACTCTCTCTCTTTTTCTCTCTCTCTCTCTCTCTCACACACACACACACACACACACACACACACTCACTCACTCACACACACACACAAAATCTGTGACTGAATCTCTTTTCCTGCCCCCTTCTCTTTCTCTGTTTCTATGTCCGTGTGTGTGTGTGTGTGTGTGTGTGTGCAGGGCAGAGGTCACCACAAGACCGTTGCATGTGCCGTGATTAGGATCCTGACATCACCACAATTCCTGTTCTCTGTGAATATTTGGAACATTTCAAAGGTAAGTCGTAAGGTAAAATTCAAGCTGTTGCCAGATTTACCAGAACACCCTACTGATTACTAATAAAGTCTCAAGTTATATTTTCCGATGTGTGTTTTTTGCCAATAATAAGGCAACAACAATTTTTGAATGGACCTTGGTGTGATAGGAGGGCCTTCAGCCTCTCTGCAGGCTGTTTGTTTCACTCACTACTATTCGGGAACCTCTGCTGATATTTATTTATTGTCATATTATGCTTCAGTAAAGCAGAAATATGACACATAGACGCTTTAATGCCCATGCAAAGTCTAAACCCACCGATGTATTTGCATTATATGTATTATACAGTCAGAAGCACCTACTGTCTGTTCTACTGCAGGTTTGTCCGACCTCCCAGAAGTCATAGGCTCCTATTGTTTTTTAAAATCAATTAAAAACTGCTCAGAGACATAACGCTGCATAGACGAATGTAATCCATCATTTTAAGTAAGTGTAAATGAGTAAAAAATTATTAGGTGTGAATGGGGCTACATAGCTAAAGCTTTTTGCAGACTGTGCAATTGTGACCGTCTTTTGCGTTCACTTTATGTCAGATGATTGGAGAGAAGTAAAATCTTGATTATCAGCCTGTCAGACTGTAGGCTAAATATTGAAGCCTTTCCATGGATTGGCTGTCCTTGACCTTGTCCCGAATGAACAAGCATTGTCATCTCCCTGTGCGATGCATGTCTTCTTGTTCGCCCACTTGCTGTGGGTTTTCCAGTGTCCACCAGAAAATCTTCGGTTAGCCTTCTTTTTTGCCCACTTGCTGTGGGCTCGATCATTGAAGGCAGAAGCATCGGCATCTTGCTGTTTGATGCACAAATTTGCTTGTGCCCTCTGGCTGGGGGCTTGAACATGGACGTTCCAAGCGAAGTCTGCAGCATAGTAAACTTCCTCATGGTCGTCTTTGATGTCAGGTGTCCAGGTCAGAGATTTCCAGAGGCCTCTGAAAAATCCGCTGATACCCTTCTTCTTTTTTGTCCTCTTGCCATGGGCTTCATCGCAGGAGTCTGAAGCATCATCTTCCTCCTGTTTGATGCAAGTCTTCTTTTTCCCCCTCTTGCTGTGGGTTTTCCAGAGTCCTCCAGAAAATTTTCTGCTCCCCCTCTCTTGTTTTGCCCTGGGCTTCTTCACTTGGCTGTCATCCGACTCAACTGCCTTGCTGGTGGTTTTACCCAGGCAGTTTGTGGCCAAGTTGCTTGGAGGAAGGTCAGGGGTATCAGACACACCACAGTCCACAGTGGCATCTGCTGCCTCATCATTTGGAGCCAAGTTGTCCAAAGCCGTAACTGACTCGGCTCTTTCAATGACAGCCCGGAGTTTATTTGCCAACTCAATGAGTTCCATATCCATAATGTTGTCATCAATGGTTGTTTTTGGAGGTGCAGAGGGGCCTTCCACCTTTGGGGTCAAGTCATCTTTAACCACAACAACATCAGCCTGCAAAGCAGAAGCTGCACATTCAGTGGTTGGGTCAGCTGGAGCCAGGACACAGTGGTATTTCACACTGAGCTCCATAGTAGCCTCCTGTGCCACAGCCGCAGACGGAGCCAAGTCACCCCCATGTGGAGAAGGAACCTCCACATTTTCAGCCAGGGCTGTTTCGTTCAGGCGTTGGGGTGGTACCGTGGCACTCATGTTCCTTTGGACAGAGGTCTGGGAGGCCTGGGAGGTACCAGAGGCCTGCGGGGCATGGGAGGCCTCTGAGGTATGGGAGACCTGGGTGGTAATGGAGGCCTGGGTGGTACCGGAGGCCTGGGTGGTACCGGAGGCCTGGGTGATATCGGAGACCTGGGTGGTACCGGAGGCCTGCGGGGCACGGGAGGCCTCTGAGGTATGGGAGGCCTCGGTGGTACCGGAGGCCTGGGTGGTACCAGAGGCCTGGGTGGCATCGGAGACCTCCGTGTTACCAGAGGCCTGCAGGGCATTGGAGGCCTCTGAGGTATGGGAGACCTGGGTGGTTCCGGAGGCCTGGGTGGTACCGGAGGCCTGGGTGGTACTGGAGGCCTGTGGGGCACGGGAGGCCTCTGAGGTATGGGAGACCTGGGTGGTACCGGAGGCCTGTGTGATATCGGAGACCCTGGTGGTACCGGAGGCATGAGGGCCACAGGAGGCCTGGGTGGTACCGGAGTCCTGGGTGGTACTGGAGGCCTGGGTGGTACCGTAGGCCTGGGTGGCATCGGAGACCTCGGTGTTACCAGAGGCCTCGGTGTTACTGGAGGCCTGCAGGGCATTGGAGGCCTCTGAGGTATCGGAAACCTGGGTGGTTCCGGAGGCCTGGGTGGTAACGGAAACCTTGGTGGTACAGGAGGCCTGGGTGGAACCGGAGGCCTGGGTGTCATTGGAGGCCTCTGAGGTATGGGAGGCCTGGGTGGTAACGGAAACCTGGGTGGTACCAGAGACCTGGGTGGTACTGGAGGCCTGGGTGGTACCAGAGGCTTGGGTGGTATCGGAGGCCCGGTTGGTCCCGGAGACCTGGGTGCTACCGGAGGCCTGTGGGGCACGGGAGGCCTCTGAGGAATGGGAGGGCTGAGTGGTACCGGAGACCTGGGTGGTACCGGAGGACTGGGTGGCATCAGAGACCTCGGTGTTACCGGAGGCCTGAGGGGCATTGGAGGCCTCTGAGGTACGGGAGACCTGGGTGGTACTGGAGGCCTCGGTGGTACGCGGGGTCTGGATAGTACACAGGACCTGGGTGGTACCGGAGGCCTTTGGGGTATGCGGGGCCTTGGTGGTACGCGCGACGTGTGTGTTACCGGAGGCCTGGGTGGTACGCGGGACCTGGGTGGTACCGGAGGCCTTTGGGGTACGCGGGGCCTGGGTGGTACGTGGGACCTGGGTGGTACCAGAGGCCTTTGGGGTACGCGGGGCCTGCACCAAAGTGCACCATATTGACCAAGCAGTCAGAGTTCATAGAAATCCAGGATGTGATACTTATTTTCAGCAATTAATGTGCATAAAATGTAAGAAAATAAAAAAATAAAATCAAGTTTTAGATTGTTTTCCTGATGAGCCACAACAGCTAGGGAGGAAATTACTCTTTTTTCTGGTTCCTCCTGAATGTCCTGTCTACCTTTGTGTGGAAGAAAATTTAACATACATGTAACAGCTTAACTGGTCTCCATCGGGGAATGCACTGTTTCATGATGAATGGTTACCTCACTGTAACCTTTGGGCCATAACTTACTAGGCCAGAGGTCTCTTGTCACAAATGGCTTCTGTCCCAGACTAATCTGTAGATTCTCTCTAAACTAAGACATAACATATGATGCTGTAACCCTTTTCTGTGACCTGTTCCCATGTCTGCACACTCTGTGCGTCCTTGAAAGATGCATAAAGACCAGCTCAAATCTATTCTCCTTCGAAGAAGTGTATGTAGCCTATGTGCTGTGTGCATCTCTTCCTCTCATGAGACCCCTTTTAATAAATATATACTCAAGTAAGACGAACCTCTGACTCTGGAACTTTTTCCTCAACAAATTGGCGTTGTCGGCAGGATCCCAACAGGAGTTGGTGAGTAGTTTCTCCGCTCTGACGGGATCCACAAACCTGTATTGGGAATTGAAGGATTTCTTGAAGTTTTAAATTGTAATTGCTTAGCTGATCTGTGTATTGTTCTGAGGGAACATTTGACAAGTCCTATAAGGGCTGTGGGGCCTGCCTACGCGGCGGGGTAAGACCACCGGAAAGAATCTATGCTCCTTCTAAGAATACAGAAAACTCCCACCACAATTTGGCGCTGCGGGCAGGATCCCAATACAGCAAAAACGGGTAAGTACGAATTTTTATTCGTCTTGCCCGGGAGATGCTTGACGGGATCCAAAATTAAGAACTGAGCACTAGAGTGAAGCACATATGTGGGGGCGCCCCTCAGGAAACTCTTCTCGCCCAGGGCTAGGCCGCCCGGGGAGATAGAATGAACAGGATACCTTGTCTGAAATATTACAGGTAACCCTTGTCAGATTTCGGTCCATGGGATGGACATAGTTTAATGACCAAAATCCTAGGTCTGCTTGGAGCAAACAGGATTGAAGGGAAAACACGATATAGGCAAGAGGACATGAAATACCCATATGAGTTCACTCACAAAGTGCAATCAAAAGAAAGAGGTTTCGCATTGAATATATACACCCTCCCTTTGCATGAAAATAATGCATGAATATTTGGCATGAAAAGATGACATAACTTATCCTATGTGACAAAGTACTGTTGACCTTTTCTGTTTAAGCTTCTAAACCTTCCAGATTGAAAAGAAGAAGAGGAAAGTGGGCTATCAGTAAGTGAACAACCACAGCTGCAAATTGTAAGTCTCATTTTTGATTATCATTAAAATGACTCCGAGAACTGGCGAGTGAGTTTTAATGATGTCTTGATGCATTAATGTTCTCATTCTTTCTGACAAATGCAATGTTTTGATGCTGTATTTAATGCAATGCTGATGCTGTTTTAATGCAATGTTTTGATGCTGTTTTTAATGCTATATTTAATGCAATGTTTCAATGCTGGATTTGATAAAATGTCTTAATGTTGTGCTATGTTGCTGAGTTCCAAGCTGTAATTTATGCTGAGTTTTAGCGTAAGGTTTTCAAAACTAGATTAAAATAAGGTTTTATAAGGGATTTTATACTGTGTTCTACTGCTGAGTTCTTGAGACCGATTGATCAAATTTTGATTAACGTAATAATTGGTGTGTCGGTATAGTTTTCAAAAAAAAAAAAAAAAAAAAATGGGTAAGGGACAGTCAAAGTTAAAGCAGGAGTTGAAGTTGGGGTTGCCGAAGGTGCCGAAGGCAGAGAGACGGAGAGCAAAAGATATTCTGAGGACCCACCGAAGAGAAAAACTTTTTATTTTCTCACCTGGGTCACCAGCAGATATCGTATGCGAAGAATTGGGGCAGAATTACATAATCCCCTTCACACATGATTTAAACAAATGTACAAAAGGCGAGTGGCCAAGCAATGGGTCTTTTGCCCCTGAAAAGCTAGAATTTATGGAAGCTGTGACAGCTCGATCAAAACAGATGGGCTGGGACCATGATTATGTACAAGCATGTGTTGTAGGATGGAGAAAAGTAGCAAAAAAAAACAAAAACATCCCGTTTCATCATCCGTTTTCAACATCCTGCTCTCGGGGTAAGAAATGCAGAGGTTACTAGGATACAAGATAAATATCCAGAAAGCTCGGACATTGGGCAAAAGACTGTAGGTCTAAAAATAGACAGTAACAGCAACAACAGTTTCAGTCATTGCCAGCCTTGTCTCCTCCCCCGCCTCCTCAGGCTCAATACTAGGGGGGCCATGGAGAGATCAGTACCACCTGTGTGAATCAGGCAGTAAGAATCAAATTACCAAATTCCCCAAAAGAAGATCCTAATTTACCAGTACACATATCAGGAAAACGAGTTAGTATGCTGGTAGATAGTGGAGCTACAATTTCCGCAGTAAAACAAAAAGAAAATGTTGGCACATGGCAACTGAAAGGGTATCTGGTATACCTCTAGTTGAGCCCTTGTCGCAATCCACTGTGGCTAGTGTGGGAGAAGCTCATCATGTTGAACAGGAATTTTTGATTTCATCTAATTCACCTGTAAATTTGTTGGGACGAGATGCTTTGTGTGAACTTAATGCTGTCATTTATTGCACTCCTGATGGCTTATATCTGGACTTGCCAGAGGATAAAACGTTACAAGCTGTGCAGATATTGAATAATAAATCTGAAATGTATTATTGGCCATTGCAATCAGAGGTTTTGCAGAGCCTTCTTGAGTTTAAAAAGGTTTTAGCAATTTCCAAATACTCTCCTGAACTGGGAGCTCAGATAACAGGAATGAGGCAATTCTCTGAGTTCCAGTGTATTGCTCTGTATGAACCGAGCTGTGTACCAGCTGACCATGCAGCCCAATTTGAAAAAGCATTGCACAAAACGGTAAAAATCTCGCATCCCACGGATTTCTATTTCGGACCTGAAGGCTGTGCAGGGAGTGTAGCTCTGTCTGTGGATCTACACACATTATGTTACATGCCTGACTCTGTTCCACATGTTCCGATTGCAGTTTCTCCCCATCACGACCCCCAGGAGTTGGGACCAATGGTTAAACGTTTGCAAATGCTCACTGGCACCCTCTGTGGGTAGTTGGAGTTTGGGACACTTCATTCATTAGGCCATCACTGTTACAAACTTGCATTATCTCCCCGATCACATTTGAATTCGGAACTTCTTCATGTGTCACCAGTATCATCACCTCGTTTTAAACCTCAATTGGCGCTTTCAAAAGTCCCTGAAGAGTTGTGGGCGAAACATAGTAATCATGTGGGTTTTGTAAAATCAGCACCACCTCATAAAGTCACGGTGCACACCAGTGTTCAAATACCGTGCCAGAAACAGTATAACTTACCTCACAAGGCCGTGCTGGGCATCAAACCTGTGATAAACTCTTTGCTGGCACAAGGGGTCCTTGTGGAGACTGTAAGTTCATGTAACACCCCAATTCTCCCAATTCCAAAGCCTGGCAGACCAGACGTTTGGAGATTTGTGCAAGATTTGAAAAAGGTAAATGACGTGGTCATTCCCATGACACCCATAGTGGCAGATACTAACACCATTTTGACTTCCTTGCCGGTGGATTCCAAATTTTATACTGTGGTGGACCTATGCTCTGCTTTCTTTTCTATTCCATTGCATCCAGAAAGCCAATATTTGTTTGCATTCACGTTTCAAAACAAACAATACACCTGGACAAGACTCCCCCAGGGTTACACTGAGAGTCCTGCTGTGTATGCAGCCGCGGTCAGGCGTGACTTGGAACATCTCCATCTCCCTGGAGGAAGTGCGTTGTTGCAGTATGCGGACGATCTGCTGATAGCCTCTCCCACCAAAGAGGCTTGTGAAACTGACTCTATCATCCTTTTGACTGTCTTGCAGAGAAAGGTCATCGGGCTTCGCTAGCAAAGTTGCAGTTTTGCTTGCCCACTGTCTCATACTTGGGACATGTGTTGAGCCAGGGACAGAGGTTGCTGTCTCCTGATAGGGTGAAGGCTCTATGTTCACTCCCGCCCCCTACCACAAAGACAAATATGTTGTCTTTTCTGGGAATGACAAATTACTGCAGAAATTGGATTCATGATTACAGTCGTTTCGATTCCACTCGCACGTCCACACACAAAGACCAACCAGACAAGATCCAGTGGTCCCCTGAGATGAATGATGCCTTTAAAGTTCTGAAACAAGCACTCATCGCTGCTCCAGCTCTGGGACTGCCAGACTACAAACTCCCTTTCCATCTTCATGTTCATGAACAGGATGGGTTTGCTACAGGGATTCTCACTCAGAAACATGGCACAAACTACAGACCGGTAGCATACTACTCAGTTAAACTCTGTCCTGTGGCTGCTGGGTTGCCGTCTTGTCTTAGGTCTATTGCAGCAGTAGCTTTAATGATTGAAAAGTCCTCAGTGATTGTCTTGGCTCACGATTGCATTGTATTTGCCCCACACGCAGTAGTCCACCTTCTAACCACATCTGCCACTCAACATATGTCTGTCACGCGCCGCTCGGGTTATGAAACCGCAATACTGGCCAGCTCCAACATCACGGTTAAGCGGGCTCCACCTCTGAACCCGGCCACATTTGTTCCTATGGTTGACGTTTCTGATGATATGCTGACACATGATTGCGCTCACGTTGTTGATACATGCACTTCACCGCGTCCTGATTTGTTACAGACCCCGACAATTGTGATTTGATTCTCTATACTGACGGTTCTGCATCCAGACCCTCAGACAGCAACCACATTGCTGGATATGCCATTGTTGATGATTTCAACATTCTCGAAGCTCAGGGGTTACCCGCAGGTACATCTGCACAGGCAGCCAAGGTTTTTTGCTTTAACTCGGGCGTGTGTATTGGCTAAAGGTAAAACTGCAACAATATACACTGACTCTAGGTATGCTTTTGGGGCAGCACATGACTTTGGCATGTTATGGAAAATGCGAGGGTTTGTAACTTCTTCAGGGAAACCAATACAACACGGAACGTTAATTCATAATCTGCTTGACGCAATTTTGTTGCCGACCAATTGGCAATTGTAAAATGTGAGGCTCACACAGGTGCTTCTGATCCAGTTTCAAAGGGTAATGCGGCGGCGGACGCTGCCGCTAAACAAGCCGCCCTTTCGACCACCTCCGTGGTAAAACAACTTTCTCAGACTACTCCTCCCCTGATGCCCATCCCTTCTTTCAATCTGTAGCTGGTGCCCAATCCAGTGCTGATGACAAAGTTATGGATTAGGAAAGTTTGTAGTTTAAACAGGGAGTCTAGCTTGTGGCTCCGCCCTGATGGTAGGGTTGTGTGTCCCCGTTCTCTCCTCCATGTGTTGGCCATGGTTGCCCATGGACCCACACATGTAGGAAAAGGGGGGATGAATCATATCCTTCAGTCTCAATGGTTTGCACCAGGAATAACAGCAGCAACTCAGTCTGTAGTAACACAATGTATGATCTGTCTACAGAATAACAGGGGCAAGCCCGCCATTAACACCCCACAGAGCTACCCTGATATGGACGGAAGAGGTTATGAGGGACTACATACTCTCTCTGACTAACCTTTTGAGAAAACATCACTTGCAGGTTTCCTCTAGGTTACCAGAACCCGGGGAAGAACCAACACATCCTTTCCAGCCAGGAGACTTTGTCCTTGTAAAATCACTAACAAATGTCACCCTCTCCCCTAAGTGGAAAGGACCGTACCAGGTGCTGTTGACCACCAGAACAGCAGTAAAGGTGGAAGGCAAAGCTGAGTGGATTCATGCCACACGTTGCCGCAGAGCACCATGCACCGGTTCGGGGCCAGCAGAGGGGACTGCAGCACAATCATCTGTTGCATCCTCTTTGGACTCTTCAGCGCAGGGGTGATACTCATCCTCTTCAAGGAGGAACTTAGGGGAAAAAAAAAAAAAAGTTCTCCAAACCAACATCCAACGATAAACTCAACAGCATTTCCGGAGGACACTCAGGACTCCAACTACAGGCTGGACAAACGGGAAAGGTCCTGTCGTTCAGCTCCAAAGAACACAATCTCATCTCAAATAAATGCTAATAGGGTTCTGTATACTAATCTGTACATGAAATTGATGCATGATTTTGCTTATACCCTCAAAAGGTCTAACTGTTATGTTTGTGCTCATATTCCACATACTTCAGGAGAGGGGATGCCTTTGATTCCCAGCCCACTGTCAGGACCAGACATGGTAGGATGGGTGTTGGTGATGCAAAAAGAGTCCTTATTCCGGAGGTCAGGTTGACTGTGCAGAATTCAAACAATATCAGACACTTAACTGAAGTGACCGCTACTGACTATTGTGGTCATAGGGTACGACAGGTAAATTTCACTGAATTAGCCCTCCGGAGATATAATTACCATTCATTGCAATCGCCGGTGTTGACCTTAAACCCTTCTTATGTGCCAACTGGCCATTACTGTATTTCTCAGTATAGACAAGGAGAAACATCTCAATTTTTCCTAGGTAACAGTACATGTGACCATTACATTCCATCTAGCTGTGGGACATCTGAGAGTATCCCTAAGTGGTGTCCTCAAATGCGGATACCATACCTACAGAAAATAGCAATAAATTCGACCCTAAAATCTGATCCCTCCATGCCTGCAATGTTCAACACTTAATTTTTGTGGTGGCCAAGTAGTGATGGAGCGAATACTCTAACATCTACAGTGTTCATATGTGGTAATAAAGCGTATGCCTTTCTCCCAACCAATTGGACAGGTTCCTGTTATGTAGCATATCTAATACCTCATATGTATGTTAACGAAACTCTGACCCACAGGCACTTGTATTATCCCCATCGTGTGAGGCGAGAGGATAGGATCAGTGAGGGCAGGAGATTCATGACAGGGCTACTACCATGGTACGGTGCTCTAAGTAATGCTCATGAAATAGACAGACTGGCAGCAGATTTGGAGAACCTCACGGCACAGGCAGAGGCGGTTTTGAATCTCTAAATGAGGAACAAAAAGCTAACAGACTAGTGTCATTACAAAATAGAATGGCCCTTGATTATGTTCTGGCTTCCACTGGTGGAGTATGTGACTTAATTGGTCAAGAGTGTTGTACTTACATCCCGGATTCCTCTGATAATGTTACTCACGTGGTCCATCACCTAAATTCTCTGTTGAAAAATATGAAGGTGCATGATTCTCCCACCGCATCGGGCTGGGATCTTATTGATTGGCTTAAACTGACTCTCGGTCCCAAATTGTGGTTGATATTTCAGCCTCTGATCATAGGGTTTGTGGTCCTGGCCAGTCTGGTGGTGGTTATCAAATGTAGTATCTCTCTCCTGTTGTCTCTAATGCAGAAACCAGCTTGTTAATTTGTTGTTCAAAATGTTCAGTGCACCTCTACTGACAGTAGTGAGGACGCCTCTTTAGCTACAGGTTCGTCCTCGGAAATGGACTGGGCTCCATTTTATCATGATGATTCTGATTCAGATGCTGAATTGATAATCTGGAATGATGTCCATACTAGTGAAGTGTGTCTGTGATAATAGTGACTACGACGGGCCAGCTCTCTGAAGGAAGACTCGAAACCACTCTGCATCGTATGTGCTAGCACCTCTCCAGAGTGGTGGCCCTCTACTGAGTATAAAGCTCATGGGTTGAAGACGATGATCTTGACACTGTTGTATGAACCCTTTACCCATTTCCTTTGAATATTGTCACTAGGTAAATTGAGAAGGTTTCAAGCTCAGCGATACAACGGAGGTTGCTTACCAAGATGCATTGTACCAGTGATTGGAACGTTCCTTTTTCCCATTTTGCTTTTATGTATGTGTTTCCTCTCTCATTTAACATTGATCCTTTATGTTTTCCTTCATTTATGTTTTTCTATCCATATTGATTGAAGCTTGCTTGTAACTCTTCAGTGAAGTATACATAGGATAGGATGTATCTTGCGTTATTTTATTTTAATCTTAGTTGTCGCTCTATGCAGAATGGCACTACTGAAATGTGATTTTCTTTAACTCCAGCATCTACCTCAAACACCATAAGATTTGTTGGATTTGATTTGTTTCTTGATTTGAATGTTACGAAAAATGGTGTTGTTAATGATATTATGATATGTGTGATTTGAATTACTATGTTATCATTTTATAATGAGTGATTTAACTTTTATTCAACGTGTATGATTTTGATGATCAGCAAAAGTGTAACACTTGGGTTTTTTTCCTCTGTATAAATGATTGAGGTTTTCCATAAGTGTTTGCCAATTGAAAATAGAGTAGCTTACCGCATGAGGTCTTTTACCCAACTCATGTCCAGTGTGAGGGGGGACGTTTGGCCTTATGCTGGCTACGTGACTTAGGACCTCTGTCCAAGGTATTATAAATTCTTGGTAATTTGTGATCAGTTCGTTTGGGACTGGCGGACAGAACTCCTAGGGCATGTGGGAGTGTAGTTAAAAATTTTTGTTAAATTTTGTGTTGTTGATTTCATAATCAACAAGGGGGGAACTGTGGAAGAAAATGTAACATACATGTAACAGCTTAACTGGTCTCCATCGGGGAATGCACTGTTTCATGATGAATGGTTACCTCACTGTAACCTTTGGGCCATAACTTACTAGGCCAGAGGTCTCTTGTCACAAGTGGCTTCTGTCCCAGACTAATCTGTAGATTCTCTCTAAACTAAGACATAACATATGATGCTGTAACCCTTTTCTGTGACCTGTTCCCATGTCTGCACACTCTGTGCGTCCTTGAAAGATGCATAAAGACCAGCTCAAATCTATTCTCCTTCGAAGAAGTGTATGTAGCCTATGTGCTGTGTGCATCTCTTCCTCTCATGAGACCCCTTTTAATAAATATATACTCAAGTAAGACGAACCTCTGACTCTGGAACTTTTTCCTCAACACTTTGGTAAAGATTTGGTGTGAATATCTCAAAGCATGCCAGTTGTTCTTTTTTTCAGGATAGCCCTTTCTGGTCTCCAAACTGTGCCAAGATTCCCTAAAACAGCCCTGCTGAATCAAATAAAAGGGACTTTCCCTTTATAACAGATAAGTCAGTGCAATGCCAAAACCAACCACTAAGGAGCGCCCCTTCCGGGGTGCGTCATGGTGCGTCCGTGCGTCATAGCCTCACCAAAGATGCTCTATACACACAAGATGACGCATTACAAGCTGCGCCAATGGTATGAAATGGTATACACTTCCTGTCTCCTAAGTGGGTGTGGTCGCCTCCCCCCCATCCCCACACCTCGTTTGGAAGTGTTGTGAACGTCGTGTGGTGTATTATTAAGCAAAGAAACACAAGTTTTATTTCAGTTTTAACTTTTAATTCATGGTTTCACGTATAAGTCCCTTTA
Source organism: Centroberyx gerrardi (assembly GCF_048128805.1). Lineage (NCBI taxonomy): Eukaryota > Metazoa > Chordata > Actinopteri > Beryciformes > Berycidae > Centroberyx > Centroberyx gerrardi. The sequence goes on along the minus strand of NC_135998.1, from coordinate 6,833,633 downwards.
AATTTCTGTTTATCCAGTTGGAAAGTGACGTCGGCAGTAGTGAAAGCAGACCGACGGGATATTTGATGATGTTGCCAGATCTCGCGAGAGTGTGTTGCTAAGACAGAGACAGGTCTCGAACAAAGTTAATTTTCTCCTGATTTGTCTGTCTGAAAAATGTCATTTTAGTGTCAGAATTTTCGGAAGATATGTGGCTTGTGAAAAATGGGTCCAATATTTACTTCGGTGACTATGGGGCGAAATAATCGGTCATAATCTGTGCTCACGTTCACTTCTCCCATTGGAGTGAATAGACACAGGACCTGCCGCTAGTCTCCTAAAGGGGCGGGGCAGTGGCGAAACCCACGTGACACAGATACAGGAAATGACTCGCAGTTGCGCCGTCTCGTTTCTAAACCGTCTCTGGCCTCACCTCGCATGGCCCTACAGAGGTGTGTACAAAGCTGAATGCGACCAATGATGGCTCGTTTGAAAGATTACAGCCTCGCCTATTGGCTAGAGTTGACAGTCAGTTTTGAAACACAATGGGAGCAGACTGGGTTTGAATGTAAAGAAGGAACTTAGCACCCGATCGCTACTGTTGATAGCACACTTCTGCTGTCACTCAGAGTAGCTCGGCCAATACACGGTCGTCGGGGGCGAAACTTACCAAACCGGTTCCAGACCCCTTTGTCTATCACAGACTAAGCCAATGGGCTTCTACACTGTCATATAGGGGAGGAACACAATGCGGAAGAAAGCACAGCCAAAGTAGCTTAGTAACACCGAGTCTGTCTGGCAGCTTCAACTAATCATATAAAATATTAATGGCTATATTGAAACTTTTCAATCCCCTTCTCTTTAAGCCTAAAGGGATGAGGATTTTTCAAACCCAAGTTTTGTAGAATACAATTAAGGTGAATCGTTTATCAGACGTTTGTTTATGGTGAGACAGCAAGCTGCTGTGGAATAGAGGTGAGTAAATAGAATTTCCAAGCGTCTTTAAAAAAGCTATACTGGACATTTTGGCCTCAACAACCACTTTGCCAGAAAGAGCACAATTATCTAAGATATTTCCTTAAAATATTGATGTGATCTGTTGATACATATTATTAAATTAGTTAAATATCATTCAATAGTATCTTCCGTCACGCCGGCGTTACCGCTAGGTGGCGCTTGGGGGTAAGACTACATTATATCTACTCAAGTTCTGTGTTAACAACGCTGTGACTGACATGCATCATGGGACATGTAGTACAGTTAAACCTGAGAATCAAGGTGGCTTAAAGACTGGATAACCAATAACTTAAAATGGGTACCAAGCATGTACTTGTACGCTAAATCACCCTGAACAGTCTGGGTTACTTTGGACAGATAATTATACTAATTTCCATTTTCCATTCCATTTTCTCCAATTCAATTCATTTATTAGAGAGCTAGACAACAGGTGCACTCCCCCACATTTCTCCACATTTCTAATATTTTACATAGATAATATTTCCTAATATTAATTAGAGAAAGTTAAAGTCTTTACTTACGGTCATCAACTTCCAATTGCTTGTAGGTTGTGTAGAAAAAAGTCCTGAGGTTTCGATTTCCGCTGTGTTGAGGTTCGCTGAAGGGTTCAGAAAAGCTTTGTGGCTGTCTGAAGCCTCAACGCTGGTATTTATTGGCAAATCCATGGAATGTTCATTACCTGTGCCATTGTGACTTCACTCATAAGGCTCACCTCTGGTGTCTGCCTATGCAGATGAGCGCCTGTGTATTCCTGGTCATAGCAGCTCATTGTGAGGTCATTATGACAGTAAAAATTCTATGCTTAATTAATTGCACACATAACAAAAAATAGGAACAGTGATAATTGCAAGTAGGCTAACTATTTACATATATTGCTAATGTCCATTTGAATCTTTGTGTCATCCCCTGGCAAAGAGCATCTTACTACACAGGCAAACAACTACACAACCTCTGAAATTCTATGCTTGGTTTAGGCTATTGCACACACAAAAAAGAAGTACAAACAGGCAGTAATAATTGCAAACAAGTTTACATAGGGTGTAAACATAACTAGTGCAACGTAGGAAGCAGGGACATGCAGAGAGTTCTTGTGCTAGTGCTCAAATGAAAAAAGGGGAATCTACAGTGTCAGTCTGTGGAATAATCTCTGTGTTTTAGGAGTGCAGCAATGCAGTGTTGTTATATCCCTTTACTTTACTCATCTGTTATATTTGCTTCCATCTTTTGTCTTTCTGTCTCACTGTCCTCTTCTTTCCGCCCCTCATCTCTCTGCATTTCTGTCTGCCCGTGCTAAATATTAAATAAACATCTTCTCACATGTGAGAAGGACAGAGAAAGGGGCAATGCACCGTGCAAACAATCTCATTTGTGTTTTGCATTTGCTCAAATAGTTTTGCTCGTATCTCTACAATTTATTAACTATTCGGAAAATGTCTAAAATAAAATAATAGCTACATTTATGCAGGTGCCCAAGCACCCAAAAAAGTAGATATAATAGTTGATTGAAGTTATGTAAATGAGACCAACCACAGCTGATTCCCATCTCAGTTGGAGACCTACACAACTACCAACTACATCAGTTTTACTGTATTACAGTGTTGGAATTTTTGTTTCCATTACTTTTTATTTTGTGTATATTGTAGTTACTGTGTGCCAAAAATTCCTGACAAAAACAAAGCTGAAACCTTTCTGAGGAGATGGCATTCTGTTTTTGTGGAAAATAAAAGCTATTTATAATACCAAAAGAAAAAATAAAACTAGTGCACAAAAGCATTTGCTACTTCAAAGATTGAGGTAAAATTGAGGTTTGATTTGGAGACATGCATGCGGTGTTTTGGTGGTTTTGGTGCATTTTGGACATGAAATGAACTGTTGTGCCGAGCTGCATGTTGCTGAGCTCAGTGAACTCAGTATGGAGAAATGCTTGTAACTAATTGTAAAAAATGGTAAATGACAGCAGCAGTATGTTATGATATCTCACCGTTCGCGTCGGCAGCTCCAAGCTGTCGGACCTCAGCAGGTAGATGTGGTCTTACAATTTGTGGAGGAGGAATGTAATTTTTATATAATTTGTGTCCACAGCACATACATTTGCGTTTCAGAGATCGTGCTCATTTCACAACTTTTTATGAGATCATGTTGTTTCGGTAATATAAGAGCAGCCATCATTCTGCCTCTGTTTTCTGTCTCTATCTCTCCCTCCATTCCTCTCTACCCCCCTCCCTCCCTCCTCTAGGTGTTCTTCCTGTCATGGTCATGGATACAAGACCTGCTCTGTTTGCCATGGTAGCCAAAACCTGATGCATTTCATCCAGCTCACTGTTACATGGTATGTCAAAACCCCACAGACACACACATGCACGCACGCACGCACGCGCACGCACACACACACACACACACACACACACACACACACACACACACACACACACACAGAGTTAGAGTTGGTTGTAGGTGAAATATTCCTGTATTCTGTTAATAAAGTCATGTTTCTGCACTAAAACCAAGACAAATTCCTCTACGCTTATTTTACTTGGGGAATGAAGTTATTTGGATTCTGAAACGAATGATTACAGATAGTTCTTCACACTGTCCGCACTTACTGATACAAACCTTGTATCTTTAATACATTTCTCTGCAAGTGAGGACAGTTTACAGGACATCATTAAAGTAGTGACCTGCCTGTGCCCTTCCTACGCATCTGTCATTATAGCTGTGCTAAAGCTTTTCACTGAAGTTTTAATTACAGATAGTTACAAATCAGGATTACTTATTGAAACACTGGGAATACAAAAGTGTGAAAAAAGTATTCATAATTCCACCACATTGCTGTAATCATGTAGCCCAAGAGTGTCAAGGAATATTGAGCCTTTTTTTTTCTTTCAAAGAAGGAGAGATCTGTGGCTGGCACGGATCAACAGAAACAACTTTCAGCCGACTCCTCATAGTAAAGTCTGTTCAGATCATTTTGCCACAGGTAGATAATTAGCATACCAAGTACTGAAGATTCTACAGAAAATCTCTTATGTATTTTAACTTAGTTTTGTTCTCCAAGTCTTGAGAACATGACCAGTTTCAGTCAACAGTCTCTCTTTCAGACACAGACACACACACACACACACACACACACACACACACACACAAATACATATGAACCTCCTCTTATCTGAGCAATTTTTTTTTTGGCAAACCATCCTATCTCCATGACGGCACTCACCCAGCAGGAGCGACGGGGAGAGCAGGAGAAGAAAAGGCAGGGAAGACAGGAGCTATCGACATAAACAACTGCAGCAGCGCAAAACTAAAAGGCAGAACCCAGCTACAGATACAGAAGACACAGCAGAGGTGCAGGACATCACTTCAGGGACAGATGCAAGTGGGACTGAGAGCCATGTTCAGGACACATGCAAATCTGAAGTGTGTAAGATCATAAGAGATGGATGTCAGCGACTGCTCACAGAGAATTGAGAACTAAGGCGGCATTCACACAGAGTTTTTTTGTGTGGAAAATGTGCTGCCATGGAGCGCTTTTTGTGAGGGGAAATATAATCCTGCACACTGTCTACACTTGCATGATGCTGTACTGCAACATTTCGGTCATAGGTCGCCTGAAGGTTTGAAGGCCTTAAGGTCCTATGACCTTAAGCATCATGCAAGTGTAGACAGTGTGCGGGATTATATTTATTTTTCGGTAGCTGCCTCTTCCGTTTTTGTCCTACGCACCTGTCACTAAAAGACTTTTAGATGTGCAAAAGTACCTTTTTTCTTTGTGAGGAGAATTAAAAAGCGGATCAGGATAACGTCATCTGACGTTAGCTAGCTCGCTAACCAGCCGGTTAGCACTTCTAGCAGATAATACAGTGTTGTGCAACAAACAGAGGCTTACCAGATATTCACAATACACGTCCAGTATAATCACACATTGGCTCTTGATCGTGTATCCTAATTCACTTATGACTAATTTCTCCACCAGCACTTTCTCCATCTTTGTTGTTGTTATGGGAAACGGCCAGCCTCTCCTTCATCGTGATTGTTTGGCTGAGAAAAAAGCGGTTGACGTCACCCAGCGCTTTTCTGAAAAGTTTAACATTTTTAAATTTCTGAAAGCGCTCCGCTCTGCCAAAAAGGCCACCAGGCGCAGCAATTTTTAGTGAACTGCCACCTTTTGTGCACCTTGTGGCTGCTCCGCATGTGTTTTCATGTAAAAAAGGTGGTGCCAGTTTTTAAAAGAATGCTATGTGTGAACGCAGCCTAATTGTGTGTTCACACCAAACCCTCCTCCTTCAGCGAGGGCCGAAAACCATGGACGTAGCAGGCATGGTCGTAGGAGCCGGCTCCAACCCTCTTCTCATCGGCAGCAGCCCCCCTCACGTAGGCCTACAGTCCTTGGCGATCCACCACGACGCACTCGCGGTGCACCCTCATCTTCCACTCGGCAGTCTCCTCGTCCACAAACAGAGCCCGACATCAGAGACTGGATCGTCGCCCGCCTCCAACGTTTCCTGAGAGGGAAAGGCATTCCCTTCCACCGCGGCGACAATAAAGCTACACTGTTTAAACTATATTCAGCCTCCATCAATACAGCAACAACAAACACCGTACCTCCCGCGCTTCCGGCTTCCTCGCCAGAGCCAACCACCGCCCGTGTCGTCAGGCGTGACGTCACAGAGCCTCCGCCGCCACAGCCGCAGCCTGCATCATCAGCCCCCCCTGGTGGGGGGCAGGTCGTATGTCCCCCTGTGCCTGCTCCCTCCGTTTCAGACTTCTCTCAGCTGATCTCAGCTTTCTTTTCATCCCTGTCTTCGCAGGCTTCACAAAATCCCTGTGCACATACAGCCTTTCATCCCATCATCCCTTCCTCTACCCTTCCTTCAGCCGCTCACAGCAACATGGCTTCCGCTCTTTCACAGCCAACACGGCAGCACGAGAGCCCCTTCCAGCAACTCAAGGGGTCCCGCCACAGGCTAATCAAGTCGCTTATTCCCAGCCTCCTCCTTCATTTCCAACTGGTCTGTCCTTTCCCCCCCCCCTCCCCATCTCCATCCCCACCCCCTCCCTTCCCCAACACCCTAATGTTTTTTATCCCTGTGCCAATAATTACACTCTAGCCACAGCAGCTCCACCCACCCAGCCAGCTTCGTCAGTTTGTCGCCCTTCTCCCGTCTCTCCTGCATTACGCCAGCAGATACTCACCGGTAACTACGTAGATTTAGCCCAACTCCTTCAGCCTTCCATTGTTGACACTAGCCAGCCCAGGGAAATGCAGACTAACTTTGGTTCAGTGCAGCTCCGCCACCCATTACCTTCAAGGTCAAAGGATTTAACTCCTGCAGAATTCGCCCTTGCACTTTCACTTTACCGCGACATTATCTGCTCAGCCTTTCCCGCACAGAGATCCGAGCTAGATGATTATCTATCTATCGTGCTTGACATGGCCTTACGTTTCGGAGGGACCGGTTTTTACAGCTACCACGTCCACTTTGCTAACCAGGCAGCTGGCCAGATACAGCAATTTAATCAGGGAACATACTGGGGCGCCCTCGACTCCGAGCTTTACTGCCGCATCTTCGCAGCCCGCACGTCCCTCTCCTGCGAGTTATGCGGAGCCCCTTCCCACCCCGCCACAGCATGCACAGTCAGTGCTCCACCACCTCGCTCATGTCCCTCTTCCTCGCGCAATGCCCCAGTCTTCAACCGCCTATCACAAGCCGCACCCCCACCTCCCATCATCCCCAGGCCCGCGGACATACGTCCTTCAGTCAATGTCCCCGTGCCGAAGGGAGTCGACAAACGGGGAAGGCCAATCCTCTACCAGGGAGGCAGGATGGTGTGCAACAACTTCAACCACCTGGGCTGCACTCTTTCCAACTGCCGCCTCCTGCACGTCTGCTCCTTCTGCGGAGGCGCTCACGCCAGGAGTACCTGCCCCCACAATCCAACCACACCTGCAGACTGACTGCAGCACGGCATCTTGGCACACCCATTAAGGTACATGTCCTTGCCACTGCTCTACAAAACCATCCAGATAGACAGTTCGTTCACTTTCTCATCAATGGCTTCACACATGGTTTCCATCCAGGTATAGAAGTACTTCCCGATACTTCCCACGTCTCTCACAACCTTCAGTCTGCTCTTGCGGAACCTCACACTGTCGACACCCTATTGGCCAAGGAAGTCAAGGAAGGATTCATGATAAGCCCATTCGACAATCCTCCTTTTCCGGTATTCCGCATCAGCCCAATAGGCGTCGCCACTCGGAAATACTCCGGAAAAAAGAGGCTGATAATAGACCTGTCTTCCCCGCATGGCTCACACATTCTGAGCATCAACAGTGTCATTCCTAGTCCCGATTTCTCTATGCAATATGCAACGCGGACGCGGAGCTTGGCTTTCTAAAGCAGACATCACCAGCGCATTCAAAGTCTTGCCAATCCATCCAGACTTCTGGCGTTTTTTCGGTGTTTGCTGGAAAGGTGCATATTATTTTTCTGTGCGCCTTACCTTCGGCTGCAGAAGCAGTCCTAGGATCTTCGACTCTCTTTCAGAAGCCCTGTGCTGGATGCTGACTAACAACCACAGACTCCCTTACATACTCCATCTTCTCGACGATTTCCTCGTCATCACTCCACCAGCCTCACCTCCTCACCTCGGGCTCACTACTCTCACAAAAGTTTTCTCAGAACTTGGTGTCCCTCTTTCTGAGGAGAAAACCTCAGGGCCTAGCACATCCATCGAGTTCTTAGGCATCACCCTGGACTCAATTTCCTTCCAGGCATCTCTGCCCTCAGAGAAAATACAGCGCATCACTCTGCTCCTGTCGAATTATCTCCTGGCAGACAGATGCACCAAACGCCAGCTACTAGCCCTCCTTGGCCATCTCAATTATGCCATTCGCATAATTCCACAAGCAAAATCCTTCCTGTCCAACCTTCTGACTAAAGCTGCAGCCGTCCCCTCTCTCCACGATAGAGTCGATCTGGACGATGCCTGCAAAATGGAAATGTGTATGTGGCAACATTTCCTGTCTTCTTGGAATGGCATTTCCTTCTTCTACGACGACTTCATCACCCAGCCCGAGGACATCCAACTTTACATGGAAGCAGCTCCCTCCATAGGTTTCAGTGGCTACTATGGAGGGAGATGGTTCGCTTCTGCTTGGCCCTCAGAGTTCAAATCTCTCGACTCCGAGTCCCGCTCTCCTTCATCCGCGCTTCACGAGCTATACCCCATTGTCATAGCTGCCATTCTTTGGGGGCATGAATGGTCTAGGAAGTCCATACTCATCCACTCCGATAACACCGCAGTCGTAGAGATCCTAAACAAAGGTCGATCCCGTTCTCCAGCCATCATGCAGTTCCTGCGCAGACTCACGTTAATCTCGGCTCAACACCAGTTCATCCTCCGGGCAGCCCACATTCCTGGTCACCACAACAGCATCGCTGATTCATTGTCTCGTTTCTCATTCCAGAAATTCAGACACTTGGCCCCAGAATCGGATTTTCATCCCATACCAATCCCACCGTTTTCAGCCACAACATTCAACTAGCTCCACAGCTGGGAAACCTCTCTAACGCTTCACAAGAAGCTATCCTCAACAGCCTCGCCCCAAGCACTCTCTCAGCCTACCTAACTGGCTGGAATTGTTTCAAGGCATACCACGCCACCTACCAGCTGTCATTTCCCTCTCTGGACGTCATGTCTATCTGCAATTTTATCACCCATGCTCATTCTGTCCAAAAAATCCGGTCCTCCACCATCCAGACCTACTTAGCAGGAATCAACTTCTTCTTCAAACTAGTCACTGGCCTCCATTGTCCTCCTACCTCCCATTCCCATGTTACCATGTTAATCAAAGGCTTGCGCAAACAGGAACCTGCTCTCCCGGCCAGACGCTTGCCACTCACTTCTGACCTTCTCAGCCTCTGCATCCGTTCTCTACGTTCAGGCTACATATCCCCTATGGTCGACTTGACCCTAGAATCCATGTTCCTGCTGGCTTTTTTCGGCTTCCTGAGGTGCTCCGAATTTGCCCCGACTTCATCTGCCTATAATCCTTCTCGTCATCCCAGTCTATCTGACATAACCATCCACACTTCCGACTCTCTCATATTCACGCTCCGAAGGAGTAAAACAGATCAGCTGGGAATTTCTTTCCCTATCTACATTTTCCGCCTCGACTCCTATCTCAGCCCATACGAGTCGCTGGCCAAATACATCAGCTCTAGGTATGCCACCGAGGCATCACCTCAACACCCGCTCTTTCTCACTGAAACAGGAAAAATGGCCACTTGATTCTGGTTCCAGAAGCATTTACACAGTCCTCCACATTTCAGGCATATCTTCAGAACACTATTCGAGCCATTCCTTCCGCATCGGCGCAGCATCCACAGCAGCCAGACTGGGCATCTCGGATCAAACCATCCAGGTCCTTGGCCGCTGGTCATCTCAGGCATATCGCTCCTATATCCGCAACAATCTTAACGATCTCCGTCAAGCTCACACTCAACTCAGCTCAATCTAGATCTGACTCTTTTGGGGGCCTGTTATCAGCTTGGGTGGGAACTTGCCTGAGATGGAACCCCCACACTGAGTCTCCCGCCGCCCGGTCTCCAGTACGTCCTCCCAGACCAGCCTAACACACGATATCCTCCTTCCACCTTCACCCCTCCCCTTACATCCATTCACTTGTCCTCAACATCCAATACCTCTGAATTTCCATTAAACCTTTAAATGACATATTGTTGGAGCATGGTCCCTGCTAGTGAAGCTGGTACTAATGAAATTCAGACACAACTTCCCAGAGCAACGATCTGACCCACAGATTTGGCAGTTCCCAGTCTACAGTGTCTAAAACGTATTAGTGTAATACAAATAATGTATTAAACGCTAAAGAAGTTCATTTTCTGGCCAGGGAGAGAGGAGCTTTGGACGTCTATGCCAATGGCCTTCCGAGAATATTTTGGCTCTAAGGTTACAGTCAGCATTGACTGCTTTGACATTTTTATTGAAAGGCACTCAAATCTCACTGCACACAGTCTAATACCGTCTATCATACAAGCACCATAACACTGTCAAGTATCTGATAGGCATCACACCTCAGGGATCGATATCCTTTCTCTCAAGGACATGAGGGGGGATCTTGGCAGTCGGAGGCTTTGATATTCAGGACAGTGTCAGTTTGAAATGTGCACAAGTAATAATACCCAGTTTTACCTGAGGGAAGCCACAGTTATCTGCTATTGAAGTTTGCACATATACATGAGAGAGTTATTGGGTTAGTGCAAACATAAATATGTCATACCATCAGGGAGGATTCCAGCCAGTCACTTCCCTGGTGACATCAGGAACAGAGACTCCAGCCATTGATAAGATTGCTACAGTGAGTTGCTGCTTAACAAACCTTTGTGCTTCTGTTGTGCCCTTTAACTATATGTAGGGCAGTATAACAGTAGCTAGTGCCTTTTTCATCTGTGACAAAATATAGACGATAATATCACTAAGATATAAGAAATAGTAAGACTTGTTTGAGCAAAAGGATTTAAAATACACCGTTTTTGAGACTTTTCAGGTAGAGGCTGAAAAGTTGTCACTCCTTAGTAGTGATCTGAACATACTTTTGTATTGTTGGTGATGTGTAAATAAAAATGAATATCTATCTTATAAAAAAAGCAGTTGCTTAACACTAAATCTTTTGTGCCAATAGGTAATGCTAACATGTTAGCCTAGCCTAACGTGTAGTAAGCTTAATAACAGTTACATGCTAATGCTAGGTTAACAGCATTGCCTGTGTTGTGTCTTATGTTGTGAATCCATTTACGACGGTTGATGGGACTTTGGTTCAAGTGATGGAAACTCTCTCTCTGTCTCTACAAGATTCTGTTGTTTTGGGAAACACAGCAGGAATCTGGCAGACCGACCTGTCAGGCTCAGCAGGTTAACTCCCCACACTTCACCTCGCTGTGAGTTGAAGATGAGGTAGCTGAGGCTGAGTGAGTGAAGGAAAAACTTTTTACCACCAGCCCACCAGACGGTGACGTGATTAGGACTGAGAACCGTCGCTGCGCCTCCTGGTGGCCCAACAGTTGTAGAATTCCACATTCGATATTTGAGACTTGGTTGACGTCATTAAATAGGAACTAAACCCCAAATCCAAATCTGTGTAAAGCCTGACATCTACTGGTAAAAAGCATGCTACTGAAACTGCTATCTGCAGATATTTGTTGCCAGGTGATGTCATCTTCTATGGTGTGCAACAGGTGGTGACATCACCTAGCACCAACAATCAGCCAATAGCAGATGGCAGTTTCATTAGCATGCTTTTTACCATTAGATAGGTTTGAGGTTTATTTACTCTTTGAAGAAGGTTCTCACTGTTAATCGTCACCACGGAGCTCAGAATGCAGTGAACTCGGCAGAAAAGCACGACACTTTTACTCAGCAGATGTGTGATCTTGATACACTATCAGTTGAGAAATCCTGTGGATTATATTTATTATGTGTATTATGTTAATTTTGAAGTAATTACCAATTGTAACAGAATACATTTTTGACTTAATGAACCTTGTACACTGTGTAAAGTTGTGATGAGAGTCTCATTCCCAGCTATCTTATAACTCACTGTCTCCCTCATTAAACATTAAATGATGTGCGCAGACACACACACGCACACGCACACGCACACACACACACACACACACACACACACGCATACATAGTTGTGTATGTACAAACATACATAAACAATCCCCGCAAACCCCCATCCGCACACACAAACATACACATATGAAGTCTCACATGCACACAATTTAACACATGCACACACACACACACACACACCTACATACATACACACACACACACACACACACACACAAACACTGAAACAGACAGACAGTAATACATACATACATAAGGGATAAATATACACATACAAAAGACATGCAAGGACAGACAGAGATGCTCAGACACATATAAACACGCACACACAGACACACACACACATACACACACACACACACACACACACTATAAAGCTATGACCAGAGCCGTTTATACAGCCTGATACAGATGAAAACACTTATCCATACTCACAGGTTGGATTTATTGTAATTTCCAAGGAGACAGTTGTTGTTTTCCAGGATCATTACACCCCTAAAACTGTTCAACACGTCTGAATGTCTTAAAACTTTCAGAAACGAGTCATAAAAGCTCAATGATGAAACATATCTGTTGTTTACTTCCTAGCATAATAGACACAGGAAAATCCCCATAGTTGCACCCAACTAGGTTTTTCTGTAATCTTCTCTCTTGGAGCAGAAACCAAGAAGAAGTAAGCTGTGTTTTTATAGAAGCTGCCCCATACATAAGACCAGAACTGTGGGAGCCAGTGAACCTGACACAGAAAATCTGCCATCATCCACATCCATGATGAACTTCATCCAGCTGGTTGACTTCAGAATAGTCTCGCTACTTCACCACAACTCAAAAACCACTAGAACCATGTTGACAGTCAGTTTACCAACCGGAATCCAAAAATGCCGCTAGTTTCATGAATTAATTTAAAAACATCTGCTATTATTTGACCAGTGGTCCTATTCTTTTCTTTTCTCTCCTTCCCATCTGTTCACTGATTCAATTCTTCCATCCTTCTCTATATCTTCCTCTCTTCTCCTTTTCATGTCTGCTGTTTTTCTGACAATCTTTCTCCTCTTCCTCTCTTTCTCTCTCTCATCTTCACATTCCCTATACTATCAATGTGCGTCTGCATGTTTGTGACTGCATTTGGGTGTGTGTGTGTGTGTGTGTGTGTGTGTGTGTGTGTGTGTGTGTGCACAGACCGATATCCTAATGACCATCCAGCAGGTCAGTCAGGATCGGCTGTGTGCAGCAGGTAATTATCATAAACTGTTTTAAAGCTGAGTGTGTTACAAAGGGAGATTTAACAAGCTGACGAACTGAGACTTTACACACATACATGTAAATATGTAAATGAACACACACACACACACACACACATAGAAACACAGTAATACATAAACACACGTAAATTGTGTAAAAAGAAGATATTTTAATTAATACCGATGTACACACACACAAACTCAGACACACAGAAATATATAAACACACACATGAAAATGCACATACGCGCATTTAAATACATGAATACTGTGAACACGCACACATAATCACAGAAATCCAGACACAGCGCACACGCACATGCACACACACACACACACACACCCTTCACAATCCTCACAGCTTGGACTTGACTAAGGATTTGGATCAGGACAACATGAACAAAAAGAGGAAATCCCCAGTAAAGATTTACCCAGAGAAGGTTGACTGAGCAGCTCTCTCTGTTTCTAACAAAGTGTGTGTGTGTGTGTGTGTGTGTGTGTGTGTGTGTGTGTGTGTGTGTGTGTGAAATGGTAATAAGGCCGGTCAGTGAGGAGAGGCTGTTTGCAGCAGGTAGCCTAATTATCATAAAGTGTTTTAATGCTGAATGTGTTGCAAAGTGAGATTTAACAAGCTGATGAGGAGGCACAGACACGACCTGACCTCTGTGTTACACTCCATCAGAAATGGATTAGCCAGGTGTGTGTGTGTGTGTGTGTGTGTGTGTGTGTGTGTGTGTGTGTGTGTGAATTGTTAAAAAGATGAAGAGTCCTAAAGAGCAGCATTGGGAGTCTGCTGGAAATCAGACCAATACTAAACCCAAAACACCAAGACCGATATTTCTCTTTCTCCCTCTCTCTTTTTCTGTATATTGCATTTGTTTATGTGTCACTGTATAAAGAGGTTTGTAAGGAAGTTTATGTGCAAAATTTGGAAAATGGGACCAAAATCTGGTTGGAAATAACCAACAAAAGCATAATTAAACATTTTGAATTGCACTGTTTTACACTGTCCATGTCTCATTCCTCAAGGCTTAAAAATCCTTTACCTTATCTCCTCCCCTTCATCTGCATCCCTTCACAATCCCTTCAGGATTTAATAGGTTTAAATGCCTGCTCTGCTGAATACTAGATTTTCATTAGCTGAGAGATGGGTGTTGTTTTTTATCCAGCTTTTTAAGTAGTGACAACAAAGTGTAATCACAGTTCTTAATGTTCTAATCAATATTTCCACCATTGTTTCCCATTTTGCCTGAAATAGTGTTGTAATTCCTTTACAACAACAGGGGCACAGTATTGTGTGATCATGCAGCAGTGTAGCTTAATTGTGTCTTGGAGGGTGGGGTGTGTGTGTGTGTGTGTGTGTGTGTGTGTGGGGGGGGGGGGGGCATTGTTAAACTCTAACAATGCAACATATTTTATGAGCTTATTGTATGTTTTGCATGTAAAACCTTATTCTGCAAAGTAACTAGTAACTCCAGCTGTCAGATAAATGTAGTGGAGGAAAAAGTACAAGATTTCCCTCTGAAATGTAGCTGAGTAAAAGTATAAAGTCTCACAGAATGGAAATACTCAAGTAAAGTGCCAGTACCTCAAAATTGTACTTAAAAGTACAGTACTTGAGTAAATGTACTTACTTTCCCCCTCTGCACATAAGGAACCTAATTAAAATGATAGCTTTTAATGATTCCACGCTGGTACCGGCCTCTCCGTCTCCTGCAGATATGATTGGTTCATTCTTAATGCATGAGCGGTGGTAAATTGACCGAGGCAAAGCTGAGAAGTGAAGAATTGACTGATTCGTTGATTTCATTAGGAAATAAATAAGGGATCACAGCTTTCACCTGGCTTCACCTGGTTAGTCTATTTCACAAAGACAGCAGATGGGCTTTACAGTATTTGTATGCTGGGAACATTCTGCTTTGGCTCATATTGTCTCTCATGTGTCATGGCTTTAAAGACGCACAAAGATTGCGGGAATATAATCGCAGAATTTGATAGCAAAGTGGCTAACAATGTGTCTCATCGGAAACAACGTATCGCTGGACTTGAAACACATTTTCCCAAAGTTTCATCATCCAATCAGAAACAAGAATAGGTGAGGTGATCTACCCTCTTTCCATTCCAGAACATTTAGTTGGGGTTTCACTATTGATGCCAATATCTGAGAAATACACCACCAGTCAAAAGTTTGGACACACCTGATTGAATGTTCTATGTTTTTCATTCTCTTAAAGCCGTTCTAAAGGCTTCTGCTTAAATGCTTGAAATTAGTTTCTTAGACAAATATAAATAGTGAAGTTGATGCCTATGTATGAATTTCTTTCCAAAGCCTTTGCCTTTCCATCAAGGCAAAAGGGCAGCTACTTTAAATAATCTAAAATGATTTGTGTTTGATTTGTGTAACACTTTTTTGGTCACTGCATGATTCCATTTGTGTTATTTCATGGTTTTGATGTCTTTACTATTATTCTAAAATGTGGAAAATAGAAAAAAATAAAGAAAAATGTGACGTGTCCAAACTTTTGACTGGTGGTGTTAGAGAGAATAAGAGACAACAGAGCAGCGCAAAGAGAAGGAATATGCTAATTAAGGCAAACAAAGACTGTATTGAAATATTTTGCTGTAAGGGTGATTAAACACTACTTTTTGTTAAGATTTAGCCCCAGTTGCTCTATCCCCCCCCCCCCCCCCCCCCCCACTAATGCAGAAGATCAGCAGAGAAATAGGTTACTACATTGTAATTTTTCCACAGAGACTTTAAAAAATGTGTCCAGCAAGGCAAATTAGTGCTTAATTAAGGGATCTACAAGGAGTGTTGTAGTGTTTATCAACCCTAGAGGAAAAGCACATAGAGATTAATCCAACAGAATCCTGAGGAGTTCAATTCTCTAATGAGATGCACTGGGAATATCTATACTTTATTTAACGCCTCGTGGAATTATACTAATTAACACTACATATATGTTTTTTTCTAACCCACTAAATATTTTGGAAGGAATTATCTCAATCCTCATAACTCTTTTCATCCTTATTGAGTTGTTGTCATGCAGTTTCTATTATCCTGTTCAGTTCTGCTTTTTGGATTTTTGGTAAGTTGAAGTTTGCTGTTCTCACCCACACTGTTTGCACATCTCTTCTTTTCCCCACCCCAATTCCCCCGCTTCCTCTGTCGTTTTCTGTTATTTACACTGTTCAGTTGGCGTGTTTATTTTAATGTGTCTTTCTGTAGATTTTACCCTTGTGAGTTTGTGTTGTGTTTTATGCGTTGCTGTGCCCAAGTTTTTGATCAGGGATCTTTCTCCTCCTCCACTCTCTCTCTCTCTCTTCATCTGCACATTTATGGATATGTATCTGCATGTTTAAGGAGGCGAAAGATCTGGGGTGCCACAATTTTACGACGGCGTATTAGGGCCGTTGCAGGTGAAATTCGTTTTGTTTTTTACTGCATCTTAGAGTCCGAAATGTATGAGAAAAAAACTTTGCGAGACAAAGAAAGTCTCAATCATAACTTACCATCTTCATTAATTTCACTATCTAGACAGGTAAACTTATGATTACCTGACTTGCCTGAACTTGACCATGTTTGTTGTACCTCCTCACTGACGTGTGGCATTCAAGTGAAGCAACGTTGTTCCTTTTCCTTGCAAATTTCTGACTTTAATCTCAGAAGTTCTGAGTTTTTTCTTGCAAATTTCTGACTTAAATCTCAGAAATTCAGAGTTTTTTTCTCTGAATATTACCCCCCTTTTCCTGGCTACGGTAAAAAATACAAAACACCTACAATGGCCCTAATACACCGTCATAGAATTTACTGTTGAGGAGTCAGGATTTCAAATAAAGTCGTCATGGAAGGAGTCCCAATGCCTTACCAGCTCTCACCCACTGCCACGAGCGCTGGTTGCATCAGACGCTATGTGTTGGTAAATGTCAAGAGTTTATTTCCTCTCAGGCTCCGTTTCTTGCCAGTAAACACAGAGAAGCTTGAACTTGTCAGTCATCTTGGCCGTAGTTTTTCAAACTGTAGTTCAGGACCTGAAATGGGTCAGAGGCTGGAGTCAGGTGGGTCCCTACATAACAAGAGTAGGAATATGTTTTTATTAACCTCAGTCTGACGAGTGATGATATTTTTTTTACCTCTATTCTGGGCTGAAAAAGTTTAAAAGTCTCTGCTTCGGAGCTTCAAGAGATTAAATTTGACCTGTTAAATTAGAATAAACCCCATTTCATAGAAGTGGGGATTGGGATAATGCAGCTTCTGAGAACTGGCAGTGTTGAGAATTTTCTATTTTATTGACTCCCTGTCTGGTCATATTGACTTTCATTTGACTGTATGGTATATCTTGAAGGAAAAACCCACCCTAAAGCACTTCAGCGCTTAAAAAAAGCAGCTATTGGCGATGTACCTGGCATTTCTTGGGCCGTTTTGTTGTTTGGTAGAGTTTTTTTTTTTATTCCGTGGACAGTGGCGCCTGCAGGATTCTACTGTATCTTGTAGAATGCATATGAATGGCCCAGTGCAAACAACCACCTTTCACCCTGTCAAGTCTCACACACATACACACACACAGGCACACACACACCAACTGCAATTCAGAGACCACTCACCGGACTACAACAACCACACAATGAACAGTTATGGGACACAGCATGATGAAAACCACATCAAGAGAGCTTGCGTGCAATAAAACCATTCAGCACAAACGCAAAAGCAATGATTCTCCCCATTCCAACCGCATATAAAAACAGCAACAATGCAACAGCAGAGCAATACATGTTCTAAATAAAAGCAGCTTAGATTATGAAATGACACAACACAAAAGCAATAAACAGTAAAAAGACAGATGAGGGAATAAAATGAAATCATGTTCCTACCTATTTAGTTTATTCTGCTGAAGCTTGACAGGCGAGAACAAAACGTTCAAGTGCCAAGGAAGTGTAGACAGCGCAGTAACCTATTAGACTCTGCCAAACAGCAATCATCGGCCTTCAATTTATTTTTCACCAAACACCTGAGGCCTCATTGGCGTAGCCTGCTGCCAACTGAACAAGCAGTGGACACAACCAATGTGTCACACGTGGGAGTGGGGGAGTAAAAATGCGAAGATCATTGAATATGCCATCACAGTTTTATTAAAATAGGAACAATATCAGCTGAGTTAATGTACGCACTTTGTAATAGCAGAAATATTTTCAACTATCTAAAACATCAGCGGTAAACGTCAGGTTTTGGTGTCAGTCCCTCAGAATCAAAGAGCGAGGGTTTCTTTCTAGAGCCGCCATTTTGCACCAAGAGACGTTCAACAATCACACAGGGAGAAATCCATCGTAGAAGAAACAGAGAGACCAGTTTCTCCACCCACAGGAGTCTCAATAGACCAGAATGCAATGCAGCAACAAGATATGTTGCATTTTCAGTAAGGGGCATGACTTTTTCTCGACTGGAATAACTCTTGCTCTGCTATTGCTATCGCTCTCTCCACCTGCATGAACTGAATGCAACAAGTTCTGGCCTGTTCTCTGGAGGTTGTCGAAAGGCATTCTGGGAAATGTAGGAAATCACTAACTGAAGTAGAGGTAGACGAGACAGGTTGAGGGAAAGTTAGTAAACCAAAAAAAGTTAAATTACAACACTTCATCACAAAATAACTCCTGGAATGCATTAAACATCACAGATTGATGATACATAACAGTGTAAGAGTGTCTGAGGGTGGAATTTTCCTTTAAAGCACTTTGTTATACATTACGTTTCATTGTGCTTTTTATTGTTTCTATTATTATTGTGCTGCCCCCTTACGGGACAATGATGTTTTATATGAACTCATTTGAATCTTATACTTTATATCTATATTAATTTTATTATATCTGAATTTATTCATTATACTTCATATCTATATTTATTTTGTTACACTCATACATAGTTTTAGACTGCACTCATGTATATTTTATCTGCCACACATACCCTGCACTTTACATACTGTAATGTAGGACATTATAATATATTAGGGTATTATATTAAGATATTATATTATATTATACATTGTATTATGTTTACACTGTGATGTCTAACTGCACTAAATGTAGTCTAAACATAGTCTAAATGTAATTTAAATGTTGCATAGTGTATTGTAGTCTTGTGTATTGTATAAATCTGCTTGACTTGACATGAATAAGTCCCCACTAGTTTGTTCCAGAGCCTTGAAAATGTTTTTTGAGCGTGCTCTCATAATATGTGTAATAATTCCACCATTATTGGCCTATATATGTCTGTTTTCGGCTTAATACAGAGGCCAGCTTATGTTTTTTAATTGTTTTACTAGCTTTGGGGCCGATTTCCTGTAGTGAGTAACTACCATTGATATATGACTACAGAGGAGTGTAGTCACCACTAGGCTATCTTAGAGTCATTTTAAATTCATTTTTTTGTTGTTTAAGATTTCAGACTTTGTAAATATCAGACCACAAATCCCTTGCTCCATAATACGAGTTTTATTCAATTAGCCTGGAAAGTTTTTGTTTCAAAGTCAAGCCCTTGGGAGCCGAACCCCAATTCAGACTCCTCCAAACAAACACTGCACTGCACCAATTTACTGTCCTAACCTCAGGTCAGAGAGAGGGGAGACTCCAGTCAACAGAGGAGCAGAGACACACACACACACACACACACTCACACACACACACACACACACACACACACACACAGAAGTGTAAGTTTAAGGTTTATCAAAGCCTACATACAGACAAATGTCAGCAACTTCACACACAGGAGCAGACAAGAACACACACACACACACTGACACACCAATTCATGCACCTTAAAACAACAGACACACACACACACAAACACACACACACACACACAAGAAGGCACACACGTATGTACCTACAGGCATGCACACACACACACACACACACAGCTGCAAACTAAATTCAACAAAGTATAAAAAAAACCCTCAACTAACACCTACAGCACATGCACACACATGCAAGATCCTGTGTACACACTTGGACACACATATACACAAACACTTCTTATACAAACATGCACACACACACACGCACACACACACACACACACACACACACTTCTGCCTCAACTCTGATCTTCCAAAGGTCAGTTCCCCTGAGCAGCTGTCTAGGAGATCCAACTGTCTGCTATGCTCTTCACAAAACCTTAGTGTTATCCTCACACACACACACACACACACACACACACACACAGAGAATCCCTGTAGAGAAGTTATCAGCTCATTCCCTGAAGACATCACTGAGCTGTCTGGCTTCTCCCTCTCTCCCTGTACTTCATTCTGTCTCTCTGTATGACTGATTCTGTCTGTACATCATTCTGCCTCTCTCTCTCTCTCTCTCTCTCTGTCTCTCTCTCCTTCTCTCTCTCTCTCTCTCTCTCCCTCTCTGTCTCTCTCTCTCTCCCTCTCTCTCTCTCTCTCTCTCTCTGTCTCTCTCTCTCTCTGCCTGTATGCCATTGTCTTTTTCTTTTTCTTTCTGTCAGTCTCTTTTTCTGATTCTCTCTTTTTACCTTTCTCTTTCTCGGTTTTGTAATTCTGTCCCCCCCAACCCCCGCAACCCACCCCTCTTTCTCCCTGACTTTGGCCCCATTAGGCAAGATTTATCCTTTACAACAAAGCAATTTGCCCTATTCAACTTCATGCTATTTGTCTTTGTAATAGAGGACAGAGAGATTTGTCTTATTCCTTTCAAAAGTGAGATGTGAGGACAAAATAATTACTATTCTTTTGCCCTTTCTTTTGATTGTAGGAAGGGAATTGCGTGCAGACATTATCTTTGTCCAACGTTTTTAACTCAAATGACATGGTCTAATGACAATATGACATCACTTTTTGCACATTTGCATACCTACTGTGGCTTTACAGGTAAGGTTCTGTTATTATAAGACTATTAACTATTTGGCTTGTGGTTATGTTCTTTTCATAGGAATTGTTTTAGACTGTAGGATATGGGGGTGGTTCGCCCAAAACGCTCCAGGCTATTAAACTGTCATTTTTTTCAAAGCTGGTCCTGAATTAATTCCCTGCTGTCAGACAGCCCAAAAGAATCAAGTTAGCTTCCCAGCACCAATCAGAAGTGAGACGCTTCTCTTGTCTATGGGCGATATTAAAACTACTCTTTTCATTTTGGAGCAATATATAATTAATGAAACAGAGTGCATTATTGTAAAAATGTAACTTTATCTATAAATCTTCACACCTTAGCTGCGATTTTAATCTCCCATAAATCTCTATGTATGCAAATTAGTTTTGATGATGTCACACAACGGAATTATTTACTTCTGGGTTCTTCATCTCTTAGTTTGCATGAACTGCTGCCAAACAGTGACGTATATGGCAATATATATATATGTAAATATATAGGATCATAAGACAACACATACGCCCACATTTTTTAACTAGATGGCACTCAGTAGAGCGCATCCCTCCACCAACGCTATGCTCTTGTCAATAGATGCCAGTTCCACATGTCGGATTTCAAAAAGTCAATACTTTCTTCCATGCCACATTACCAACTTGTTTCACACCAGGAGATGCACACATTTTCATGACTGGACCTGAAATGGGACATGAGATCTGCCTGTTCTTGCCTCTTTTAGGCATTTTAGCCGATTATCACAACACCACATGGCCAATCAGCTCTATATCTGTTCAGTTTCCATTAGTGCTGCCCTTCTACCACTGGACCAAGTTTTGGAAAAATTAGCGGGGCGGCTATATGTGTAAACCGGAAATGATGTCTGCTGATAGGCCACAAAATTTGATGGTGTTACATGGATCTGTTCGGAGGTTATATGCCTTTTAGTGGGAAGCCACGCCCACTACCACGCCCTTCTTTGGCCAATCAGTGTGAAAAGTCAATCAGTTCTTCCTTGCTCCATGACCAACCTTTCCACAAAGTTTCATGCAAATCCATTCATACATTTTTGACATATCCTGCTGACAGACAGACAAAACAGATGGAATGGGGTGAAAACATAAGCCCCATTCAACTCCACTGGCAGAGGTAACAAAGCACATTACTGTACAAGCAGTGCCTCTATGTATATAATATGTTATGAGCTAGTATGTTTCAGTTGATAACATTAACTACTGAGCCAAGAAGTCTCACATTGTATTCTCCATAGAAGAAATGAAGGCAGCTGAACAACTAAAGATTAAAATAAATGTATAATTAATTATGTCTATACATACACCATGGGAATGTACATTGTGTTAATTATGTAAATTGTTCTATTTATGCAAATTGCTACACGTGAATTTTCTTATACATGTCAGTTCATAAAATTGGTCTCATATGTGAATAGTGTTCAGAGTGTGTGCGCGCATGTGTGTGTGTGTGTGTGTGTGTATGTGTGTGTGTGCCAGGGGGGTGGGGGTTATCCTGTTAAACATCAAAATCAAATCCCAATTAAAATGTCAGAGCCCTCCTCAACCCGCGCCGCACCTCTCTCCTTGTTTAGTGCGGTGTGAATCCAAGCCTGTAAAAGAAGGAAATAAAAGTTTTTAAGTGAGCTCAGGAACGGCCTCCCCGCTGAGCGCAGAACATTACGCTGAGAGGGAGTTCATTAGTGAGCTGCCTCTTGCTGCTTCAGACATGACTCAGATTCAAAATACACCTGTTGTGCTTAGGAGCATACTTTGATGAAAGCACACACACACACACACACACACACACACACACACACACACATGCACACACATACACACGGACACACACACACAAACAGACTCCCAGGAAGGAATAATTTTGGTATCAGACACAAATTCTTACACCTGCTAAACACTTCACAGACTGGGGCTTGTAGCTTGTAACACACACACACACACACACACACACACACACACACACACACTGCAGCTGTCAGGTGAAAACCTACTAACCTATGTCTAACCTATAATAACCTATGTATGGGGCTTGTAGCTTATAACACACACATATATACACACACACACACACACACACCTACACACACACACACACACACACACACACACACACACACACACACACACACACACACAGAGCAGCTGTCAGGTGGAAACCTACTAACCTAGATCCTATGTGAATGGTTTTCATTTACTTAAATGAACTGAAAGTTTGCGTAGTCATTTTCCTTGACATGTTAGATGTGAAGTTATTAACCAGAGAAACTCACAGTAGGTTCAGGGACTTGCTGTTAATGAATTCCCATTGGCTGATGCCGGGAATGAACCTGTCATCTTTCGATTAAGGGGCAACCGCTACAGTGCCTCATCCTCGTGTAAAATCCATGACCCTAGGACATATAAAACACTTTTTTTTTTTTTATGCAGGGATGAGTGAATATGAGGCAGACTTTCAAGAGATTCATGGTTTTAATTTACCTTACATTTTAGGTATTAAGCTGATACAGATGCTTTCCAGAGCGAGTTCAAATGACTGAGCAGGGAGAGTTCAGGGCTTTATATGCTCACTGTAATATGTATACTATGTGCACAATGTACACTACCAGTCAAAAGTTTTTTTTTCTTTATTTTTTACTATTTTCCAAGACATCAAAACTATGAAATAACACAAATGGAATTATGCAGTGACCAAAAAAGTGTTACACAAATCAAAACTATCTTATATTTTAGATTCTTTAAAGTAGCCGCCCTTTGCCTTGATGGAAAGGCAAAGGCTTTGGAAAGAAATTCATACATAGGATCAACTTCACTATTTATATTTGTCTAAGAAACTAATTTCAAGCATTTAAGCATAAGCCTTTAGATCAAAATGGCTTTAAGATAATAAAAAATATAATACATTCAATCAGGTGTGTCCAAACTTTGGTAGTGTATACAATGTACAGAAACACACATGCACCCACAGAGACTAGTGTGTGTGTGTGTGTGTGTGTGTGTGTGTGTGTGTGTGTGTGTGTGTGTGCAGACTAGTCACTTCTAGCAGCTCGAGCAGTTGCCTGGTTTTACCACTAGGTGGCACTGTGGCAAGGGTTGGACTAGTCAGCCACATATGAGCACGCAGTCATAGAAAATGTATATTTTTAAACGTGAGAATAGTCACACCATTGACTGTATTGACCACCTTTATCCACATGTGAACACAATAAATAATAAATCATTAAAAAATAATAAATAATAAACATGGAAGACTGATGGTGCACATTTCAAGTAATCAGCAGCAGGTTCCAGGTGAAAATGAGTGTGTTATGTTGTGTTGTTATGTTATCTGTATGTTGTATGTAATGTTATATGTAATGGAATCTGCAATTTTATACAGTCACAAAAAAGAATCCTGAAAAAAATGTCCTATCATGGCGAAACATGTATGGTCAAACTATAAAATATCTTGGTGCACACTTGGGATAATATAACCATTAGAATAATATTTCTCTCCTCTCCCACTCTATCCCTCTCTACCTCCCTTCCCCTCTCTCTTTTTCTGCCTCTATCTCTCTGTCTCCCTTCCCCTCTCTTTTCCCCTATCTCTCTATTTATTCTCTATTTTTCTCTATCCTCCCTACCCCTCTCTCTCCCCCCCTCTCTTTTGCCCCCTCTTTCTGTTTTTCTCCCAGTCACTCGCTACCTCAATCTCTCCCTCTTCTTTTTTTACACCCCTATCCCTCTCTCTCTCTTTTTTCCCTCACCTCATCTATCTCTTTCTGGCTGATCCTGTCTTTTTTTTTTTTTTACCCCATATCTCTCTACCTTCTCTCCCCCCTCTCTCTCTCCCCCATTCCTGTCTTTTTACCCCTCCATCACTCTCAACCTCTCCATTCCCCTTCCTTTTTGTCCCCCTATCTTTCGCTACTTCACTACCCTTCTCTTTTCCATCTTATCTCTCAACCTACCTCCCTACCTCTGTCTTTTTTTTTGCCTGCTCCATCTCTCTCTTCCTCCCTTCCTCTCTTTCTTTTCACCCCATCTCTCTCTGCCTCTGTTTTTGTGCCCAAATTCCTCTCTTCGGCAATTCCCTTGTCTCTTTTTGCGTCTTTTACCTGCCATCTCTTTTTACTTTTACTTTCCATTTTGGCTTTTACTCCCTGTGAACTCCCTGTCTTTCTCCACCTCCCTTCCACTCCCTTCATTTTGTCATCATCCTTTCATTCGCCATTGCGCCTCCTTATCCTCCATCCCGCTTCAACCCTCTCCATCAGCCTTTCCCAGTTATCGGTCTATTAGCTATTTAAGGAGAGAGGCTGTGTTGAGTGTGAGGGCCTCAACAATGATTGGATTGCATTCAGCTTCAACCGGTACAGTTCTCTTTCAAATTTAAAAGAATGAAAACAGCTTCTGTTAAAAAAGTTTGTTATTTTTTACGCTATTTTATTAGCTCTGCAACTAAATCAGCCTAATTTTCAGATTGGCAAGCACTCAAAAAAATAAGAGATAAATCACTTTGGAATGGGTTTCTTGGACTCGGAGTGGAATTCATTTGCACTAAGGTAACAAACCTCACGCACTTAAAGCACTATGTAAAGTTTCAGTTCAAGGAAAAAGTAGTTATGAGGCTTTCATGCAAGAGCAATGATTCATTAGTCTGGCAAAACAGAGCTGCTCCCTCACAGCGAGGAATGCTATCAATCACTTCATCCAATCATATTTGCACCAAGCTTGAGCTTCATGACTAACCGGCTCATAAATAATGTGAATGCAAACAGAAGCAGTTCATGTTCAGTCTATTCATCAAGGGGAGCGACACAGCCAGGCAATATCAACAAACATGACCTGCAACTACTTGAATCAAAAGCAGTTGCAGTTAACTTTAAGAAAAAAATGAATAAATAAACACATCCCTGTTATTACCAACTTTACATTGTCAAGTATCAATGTCAAGGAAGAGGCAAGGCAAACTTTATTAATATAGCACAATTAATATGCAAGGCAAATTCAATGTGCTTCATGTTAAAATACAAAAAATACATAATTTGTATAGTAAAATGACATTATCAACTCATCAAAAGAAAGAAAGATAAAATAGGTAAGTGAGGATAATAATAAAATATTTGAATAAAATAAATAAATAAAAGGAACAATTAATAAAAATAATAACACCTGTTACATCTAAATACAGATGATTTAGGAAGAGGGTAACCATTTACTGTCCAATTCATATTCCCCATCTGTGTCAAGTGGGATGGGGTTGAAGGTTGGTCAGAGGGCAGAGAGACACTGAAAGGCACCTGAACCCCATTAACTTTCCTATATATTTCTTGGTGTGTGTTAGCAGGCAGAGGAGCCTTGGGAGTGAAGCGACCAGAAGCCATGAGATCAGAAAAGTCGGCAAAGAGACTGTTTGCAATAGTTCTTATAAAAGTGAAATAAAGGCTGTCTGCTGGGTGCAGATGGACTCAGTCGAGTCGTCTGTGTTCCTGCGTTGGTCTTCAGTATTTGTGCAACTTGTGTAACCATCCTAATCAATCAATACTCTCCTTTTTCTGTTTGAGATTTTATATTGTATGGAGATTCTTTCTTGGGTAAGCATGCTATCTCTTCTGAGGCTCTTCTCTTTGTTGGCAACAGCTTCAGTTCTTCTGCTACAACTACAGCTACAACTACTCTTATTACTACTAAAAGTAATATTTTACTCACGTGCTTTCTCATATCTTCATTTTTCTCATATTCAAAATGCTACAAAAAGCCAGATAATATACAGTTCAATACACAGCTCCCTGAACAGCTAAACTATAGCAGCATTTTAAGCAAGAAACAACCAGGCAGTCGTGATATGTGCAGAAAAGGATAACATTTTATGGGTAAGAAAGCAAGCAAGATGAGGTGATTTATAACACCATGGGGCTCTATGGTTTCCTGGTGTCCAGCCCCCATGAATCTCAGTCTTTAGCACTTTTTGAATCTGCATAGTGATTCATAGCGGTCTGGTCAAGCCTATCCACCACTGATTCACTGACGTCATTTCTCGCCCCGACCGATTGGTTGGTGTTAGTTCTATCTTTGACCAATCACAGCAGAAAAGCAGATTGACGTAATCTGGAAACGCCTCAGAGCGACAACAATCATGGTGGCGTTTCACTTCCGAGCTTTTAAACAGCTGATTGTTCCTGTTTTAATTCATCGATGTGGTAACGTTTTTGGTTTTGGTTAGTTGTTGTCACTGTAACGCTAATCACAAGTAGGTGTGTCCCTCCTACATCGACCATCCAATCAGGTTTGTCGGACAGCCTCTGTCTGAAATAACTGCCGGTGGATAGTCTTGCAGCAAGACCGCTATGAATCGCCATGCAAATTCAAAAAGTGCTAAAGACTGAGATTCATGGGTGCTGGACACCAGGCAAGGTGGGTGGTGCACCCCTGTGCATATGGGTAATGAAAACAAGTCACCATTCAAATCCTGTTAAATTTTGTCTTTGGCTGGTAGGTTTGTCTACTCTTCATGCCACTTTGGCAGGTAACCAACTATCATTTGGAGGCTCTGCTTGATTCAATGCATTCATTGATTGGCTTGTAACATAGTGAAAGTAAAGGAGGCTGGTTAATTTTGTTGGCAGTTTTGTTGTTTAACAGTTGGCTTCACAGTTACAGGACAGCCTGCATATTTGTTGTGTACCTTTTTCTGTGGGGCAGCAGTGTGCCTTTGTCCGTCCGAGCGTCCTTCAGCTGGACCCAGGTTGAAGCTCAGTGTTGACAAACTTCCACCCTGCTGAAGTATTTCTCAACAGCAAATGATCACATTATCAGTTTTGGCATGAACCACCCACTGTGGCTAGTGGACAAAAAACATGAGTTTCCTCCAGAGCGTGAGTGCAGTGGAGCTGTTGGCATTTGGAGGCTTGGAGACATCAGAGTTTCTTGAAGTTTCCGGGAGCTTGTGACAGCCTCTCTCCCCGGCCCTTAACTGGAGTAGAGAGGATATTCTGGCTGTAATTGGCACAGCTGACAAGGATCAGGGAGAGGCAGTAAAGGATGTATGTGTGTGTGGGTGTGTGTGTGTGTGAGACAGAGAGACTGAAAGAGACAGATAAAGAGTTTGTACATGTGTTTGTGTGAGAAAGAAAAGGAAACACAGGGTATGCAAGAGAGAATTGAAGGTGTTTGTGTCTAAGTGAAACAGAGAGATAGAGGGGCAGACACACACACACACACACACACACACACACACACACACACACACACACACACACACACACACTGAGAGACAGATTGAGGGTGTGAGAGTGGGAGCCCAGAGTGATAGTGACAAACTTTGTCCAGTTAGTGTGCAGCTTGGCGGGCAGGTGTGTGTGTGTGTGTGTGTGTGTGTGTGTGTGTGTGTGTGTGTGTGTGTGTGTGTGTGTGTGTCTGTCTGTCTCTCAGATAGAAGTATTTCTATTGCTCAGAATCCCATATAGCTTCCCTCTATAGCTGGAATACTGATGTCAAACTAACTTTTTTACTCTTTCTTTCTTTCTCTCTCTCTCTCTCCCGCTCTCTCTCTCTCTCTCTCTCTCTCTCTCTCTCTCTCTCACAAACACATTACACACACACACACACACACACAAGTTTTCTCTTCTTCTCTCAAGGTGAGATTTTATGGTTTAGCCTATGCTGTGATTGTAATAACATAAAGAGAAAAAAAGAAAACCTTAGCTGGATGCTTCTGTGCCCGCCTGTCTTCCTTGTTTGTCTCTGTCAGTGTCTCTCTGCCTGTCTTTCTCTCTGTCTCCTTGTCTGCACGGTTCATATTGCACCAAAGCTCCCTGAAGTCCATTTTTGCCAATGCAAAGCTGCAATGGCATAATAATTATTAACAGGCTTTGTCAGTGTAGGCTATTAATAAACTGCACTTGAGGCTAAAAAATCTCCATCTTTACAAGTCATTTAGTCTATTATTGAGTCCTAAAATCGTAATTTTCTTAAAACAAGTCTTAAAACAAAAAGAATCTGCCAATGAGGTTTGATAGTTTCACAGTTGCAAATCAACTTGTTTCAAGAATTTAGCAGAATCAAGTGTCATTTTCTTGCTAGTAGTGCAGTGATCTGCCTTATTCTGACTGGTTTCAACACACTGACACTCATTTCTAGAAAATTCCTGAAACAAGTGAAGCTGCATTGGAAACAAGTTATCTCACCTCACTGGCAGAATTTTTGTCTTGGTTTAAGAAAAATAAGATTTGAAGTCTGAATATGAGACTAAATGACTTGTTAAGATGGACGTATTTTGGAGTAAGCAGGTTATCTGTTATGTGATTATGTTACAGTTCAGACAGTGAAAATCATAGGTCACAGAAATGTGTACAGCTCTACCCAACACACCGCTACAATTGCATTTATAAAAATAAATGCTTTAGATCAGAGTTAGGCAGCCATGTGCCACTGATAGCCAAGGCTGATTATCAATATGTGTTTTGTGTCCTCCATAAGTGGGCGATCACACCGAGAAGCGTCGCTAGAAACGCGTTGCCACCAAAACCATTGTTTTCCTATGGTACGGCGCGCCTGGCGCATGCTCTTCTCTTGCGACGCGCATCGCGTTTTTCTGGCGGTTTTTAGGCGCACATAAAAGTTAAAATATTCTCAACTTTTCAGCGCAAGGCGCGGAGTCGCATTGGTCGTCAATGTCACATTTGGGCCAGGCAGCCAATCAAATCAAGCAGAAGGCGGGCTTTCCTTCCTGTTTTGATGCGGTTTGATGTGGTAGGAATGGTGGGACAGAGGAAAACACAGATGAAAAGCTGATATTAACGGTCTTTAACACAGTCGCACACACAGCCCTGCTCCACAGGCGCACCAAGCTGTTTTGCCCAACGCAGTCTGCCGAGGCGTTTTTGACGCGGCTGCGCCTGTAGCGACGCTTCTCGGTGTGATCGCCCCCTAACGCATTTTATGTAATATCTAACCGCCGAAGTACGATTCCAAAACAAATGAACGACAGAACGAAGGACGGATAGAAAACCCGGACGTTTCCTTGCCAACCTCAAAATATCGAGGATGCATCGGATGGAGACTTGACCGATGAGAACAAATGGAAAGCCCCAAGATGCATTGCGAGAACGCCGCATCACGTCGGAGCAGCGCTGCAGCCTGCAGTACAGGTGGGAAAATTAACAGCTGTGTGTCTTAATTGATCACGCACGCAACGTGAAGCACACAGCACAAAGTATCGACCAGGCGTTTTTGGATTTGATAACCAGTCCAAGAGTCTGCAGGTTTCCATTCCAACCAAACACGACACCAGGTGATTTCACTGATTAGCACGACTTCAACCAGAGAGGCGGAACTAATTAGTGTAATCAGCTGCTGTAGTGATTGGTTGGAATGAAAATCCGCTGCCTCTCGGCTCTTCCATTGCACATGGCTGCTCATCTCTGCCCTGGACTGTAAAACCCCATTCAGACTGTGTGATTTCTCCCATCTTCAGGGTGTCCCAGACGAAATGTTCTCATTAGGAACAAACTCTTTTTTTGTGTAAAAAAAGAGGCTGACCATCTTGGTTCGTTAGCGTTCTTACCGTCCGCAGCCTGGTCTCATGAATGTTTTTTTTAAATGAGCATGATGCCTTGAAGTACAAATGAACAACGAAAACAAAACTCACCATGAGAGGATTATGTGGAGGAGACACAACTTCTGCAGATTGATTTCAGGGATATCTGTGTGTGTGTGTGTGTGTGTGTGTGTGTGTGTGTGGGAGGGGGTTGTTGTGTCTGAATCCTAAGAACCTGTCTTTCTATTACCTTGTTTGCCTGCCTGTCTTTGCCTGTTTCTCTTTTTTTCCCTTTCTCTGTTTCTGTCTCTCTTCTTGTGCTACAATCCATCTGTCCTGTCTGCCTGCACACCCGTCTGTCTGATGGTCTTCTGTCCTGTCTCTTTTTCTCTGTCATCTGTCTGTCTGCCAGTCTGGTGGATAGTTGTTTTTTTTCTCTTTCTGCCAACCGACTTGTCTACAGAGTTTAAACAACTTTTCAAAAGTTAAATTCAAAAACTTTTCAAGCGATTTCAAAGTTTTATTGGACCCCAAAGCGCCCTGAAGATCTCAAGTCATTTTGAGATTGTATTTTTCTCTAACCTTTTCTCTCTTAACTCTTTAACCTTTCTCTCTTTAACTGGAATTGAAATTTTATAATGGAGAGAACGCCGAGGGTGTTAAGACAAAAGACAAATGATTGCAGTATGATGAATAGCATCTAGAAGTGTAATCAGTAAAGTATGAGAAATAACTCTTCAGCTGCAGTGATATAACTAGTATATACTTGTGAAGCTTATTTTTTCAGGATAATGTAACTTGTTTCAGGACATTTACTTGGTAAAAGTGAAATTGTCTTGGAGAAAGTTTCAAGATTTTCTTCATCGTTGTATGATGATTTCTTGAAAGAAGTCATATTGGCATGTATCAAGTGAAACTTATTGAAACCAGCAAGATTATCTACCAGTGCAGTGAGATAATTTGACTAAAAATATCATTAAATACTCTTGATAGGTCTGGAAACAAGGAAACTCTTTTTCAGAGACAGACTCAGACTGATCATGTATAATGTATTCTTTCTAATTTATTGTGACTGTAATTTAAAGTGAAAAAAGTTGCATATCGCAGCTTTAAGTTTTCACAAAGATGAGTCACTTCAGCACTTTAGTCTGTTGTCGCCGTCACACTGAGAACAGATGCTCATCTACTTTACCTCCCTGTTGTTCAGGCGAAGCTGGGGGAAGTTTAAAAAGGGACCTTTTAGCCTGGATGGGCGTTGAATTTAAAACACAGAGCGCGCACACCTACACACACACACACACACACACTATCTATCTATCTATCTATCTATCTATCTATCTATCTATCTATACTTTATACTGACAGGGACAGACATTGTGTGTGTGTGTGTGTGTGTGTGACAGAGAGAGAGGGGGAGAGAGCTATACGCTGAGCCCCACACCTGCTGAGGTGTGAAAGAGTTACCGTGGCGACAGCAGCTTGAGGGGGAGGAGTCAGGGAAGACAGCCAATCATGCTGAGAGATCAAGTAAAGCTGCAAATTCAATGTAAAGCCCCAATCCAGAATTTTACACACACATTTTTGAAGGTTAGGACTCGCTGATGGAAATTAATCTGTTTGTAACTTTCAGATCAAACACAGGTCACCTGCTCCCCCTGGACTGTTGCTTTAAGTCACCTAGTTCTCAACCAGTGTGTTATAACATGAGCTGGGATTTGAGCCCATGGTGTAGAGAGATTGTCCTGCATGGAATCAAAAGGTAGAACTAGGTGCTGGAATGGTGAACAACTAAAGATAGAGAATAATTTGGCAACATAAGTTTTGGCACTCAGCCTTCTTCAGGGTTATTTATGATCATGTAGGTTTATCGTGTAGGTTTAATAAAGTTAAAGGCATGCTGAGTAGTATTTTTCTGGTTATGGCTTGTAAACACAACTTTCAAAGTTGACTCACACACACACACCCCTGAATGCGGTTGTCAGAACGGTAAAAAAACAGCAAACAAGTACAAAGAAAAGCACAGTGAGGAGAAACGGCAAGCAGACAAGGCTCGTTTCAAAACAAGAGTGAATCTGGGGATGGCTTTCACTCGCTGGGAGAGGATGGGGATGAAGAGCGTTGCAGAGTTGGCCTGTTTTGTGCTGGACAGGTAGGTGCTGGTTAAGCTTCTTTTCTACTACAAGCTACGCTAACAACGGTAGCTAGCTGCAAGCTCACGACACACACTAGAACTCCAGTAACTCTGTATCTACTAGATAAAGCGATTCAGCAGTGGTTTTGGTTGCAGGCGGACACACCCACTGCGAAAAGGTTGACGCCCAGAAATGTCCGGAACATTCAGAAATAAGAAAATCGAGGCAGAAGGCATCAGGCTCTCTGCAGACACACAATGGGCTATAAGTAATGATTGAGTAGCATCACTTTTGGATGAGTATATACTATTTCAAGGGGGGAAATCCTGCTCCGTATGCCTTCTTCCAGTAAATCAACTTGTGTTGCCGAATTATTCTCTACCTTGGAACCAAAAGGTCACAGGTTCAATCCCTGGAACAGCCACATGCATCCTAAAAGTGTCCATGGGATATGGATAAATAACGTAAAAGTAATATGTTGCACCACTTTGAAAAGACTGAGAATCACCAACAGAGAATATAGACTTTGAGGGAAACCTTGACATTTTTTATTTTAAGAAGCTACTT
The DNA here is from genome assembly GCF_048128805.1 of Centroberyx gerrardi. Classification (NCBI taxonomy): domain Eukaryota; kingdom Metazoa; phylum Chordata; class Actinopteri; order Beryciformes; family Berycidae; genus Centroberyx; species Centroberyx gerrardi. Next base: position 6,800,611 of record NC_135998.1, on the reverse strand, counting down.
TTTACATTACCAGGCCTTTGTCATAATGTGAGGAGAAAGGTTTCTGTGTTGGAACGACTGGAGGCCCTAACATAAAAAACATTACTGTCGTTGTTTACATTCCTCATCGAAGCTAATTCATTTTCACTACTGCAAGTGAGCATGCTACCTTGTGGGTAGCTTTAGCTGCTGGTTTAAATAGCAATGCTAAAAATGCTAAAAAGTTGTTTATGTGTTGCCTGAAAGGTAAATGAAGAGATTTTTCTGTACCCTGTATTCTATTCTGTTCCACCAAATGCCTGACAAGGGAAAACAACTGTCTAAAATTAAAAAACGTCAATGTATCAAACACTGTAGCGATAGCCAGGGGGGATCTGGGGCAGGATGCACCGATGAAGATGGACGACATCTACCTGCTTGGAAGAAATTATTAAAAACATCCCCAGTTTATTATAGATTGTGGGAGAAATATGAGGGAAAATCACTAATAACCTGCACACTGTTTGCCTTGTTAAGATTGAAAAACTTGCCCACCAGCAAAAGTCAATAGTAAAATATGAAAATGCGTTTATACTGCATAACACAGGATAACAACATCTCTCTCTCTCTCTCTCTCTCTCTCTCTCTCTCTCTCTCTCTCTCTCTCTCTCTCTCTCTCTCTCTCTCTCTCTCAGTCTTCATGGCAGCATCTTTTAAAGTGGCGGAGGTATGTAAAGGTTTATTTAACTCATATTTCAAAATTAAATCTCACCGACCGCTGCTCTGACGCATATAACCTATTCAATATGGTTGATTTGTAATTCTAACACACTTTTGATTAGTTGTAGTTATTTATTTGTTATTGAAGGATGAAAAAAAAAAGGTCTGAGAGTACAAACACAATCACACACACACACACACACACACACACACATACAACAGTTCTCGGTCCAGAGGATTGTGTTTATCAGGCATATTAGAAGCCTAGTAGAATTGATATTTAGTCCTCCAAACCTATCCCACAATGCAACACATACCCACTAAATCTGGTTAAGAACAAACTGATTGGCCCAGGACAATGACTGGGTGGGTATTGCATTGTGGGATGGACTGGGAGGACTGAAGGTCAATGAGGAGGCCGACATGCTTTATGCACACACTCCATTCATTAAAGGAAATGTCAATTTTTCACTTCGGGCATTCAGATGATGCTGTAACCCAGAGTGATTTACAGTGTGTGAGCAGGTCGGGTTCAGTTCTTACTGAGGGGATCAAACCTGTGACTTTCTAATGAGCCACCATGAAACACCATGAACGGCTGTTCCTGTGGTGGGACGGCTCAGATAATACAGGGTTCATACAGACAGTATTCAATCAGATTCAAGGACTTTTAGTGACTTTTTCCAGCTCTATTTTTCTGTTCATATGGATTTCACACAAAAGCAAGAAACATTTCCCTAAACCTTACAGCGTTTTAACAACCATCAGTGCTTTAAATCACAGGTTCACATGTTCACATGCTTTTTAAAGTAATTTCTTTCCAGAATATGTATTCGTCTTCTTTTCTGTTTTGACTTGCATTCTGTCAAACACTGTAAACATTTCATTAATTCATTCATTCATTCATTCATTTCAAGGTCTTTCAAAGCTGATTTTCCAGGTTTTACAGTACTTCAGTTTTGAAAAATTAAATTCAAGGACTTTAAATACTTTAAGGACTGTGTGAACCCTGATAATTCCTCCTGATAAACCAAACTGTCTGAAACCACTGGATAAACTCTAGTGAATCTGTTTTAGGGTGGATTTCAGCTTTGCATGGAGCCTTAAAACGAGACTAAAATGCATTAAACAACAAAGTGAGTAAGTCCTCTCTCTAAAGCTTCAGGTACCGAGGGAGAAAACAGTCATGGCTGAGTCAAGTTTAATTCTGCATTGGAAAGTTCATTCACGGTTTCCACCAACTGTCTGCCTGCTAATAAGACATTTGCCAACATGCTTAATGTGCTCAACGCTGAGTTAGGTCCTGTCTGCACTGGTTACTGCTGCTGATGCTCTACACACATGACTGGACAATCACACTCACACACACACACACACACACACACAAACACGCAGATTTCCTAAACTTCATGCAGGCTGAAGATAGATGTCACAGCATTATGCTAATGAGCATCACTGCTGTCCAATCACACGCTTCGCTGACTGAAAGGGCAGAGAAAGTGAGAGAGTGAGAGACAAGAAAAGAGAGAGAGAGGAAGAAGAAGAGAGACAAAAATGGGGGAAGGGAGTGGAAGTGGATGGATGAAGGGAAGAGGAAAATGGGGTGGCACATGAAAAGAGAAATATGTTTTCAATGTACTGCAGAAACGTATCTCCAAAAACGTTCTTTTTTAAAATTGATTCTAAGTGGCTGTTTTTCCCTTTGGTGACCATATATTTATTCTGTGGTCTGTGTTCATTAACCTTTTTCACATTTAGGATAAAGTGTCAGTCATCAGATACATAAAAAAGAAAATTCAAATACAAAAAAAAAAGACAAAACTTGAAGTACAATGTATCTGTAGGACAACATGGCCGTCTGCTGGAGAAGAGGAGAGAGAGAGAGGAAGAAGGCAGAGAGAGTAGAGAAAAAGAGGAGCAGCGTCAGAATAAAAACCAGAATCAATTTATCTGCCAAAGCAATTTATCTGTCAAATCTATAAGAATTTGTCTTGGTGTCATTGGTGCAGGGACGTGTCAACAACTAATTTAGTCATATAAATGCATGCAGACACACAGTGCAGGGACAACACAACCTCACATTCAGTGCAAGGGGAAAGTGCAAGATATACAGTGCAGTAGACAGTGAACTGACCGTGTCACTCAAACAAGAGGGATGAGGTTTGAGGTAAGATGCTAAATGGACTGACTTCCCCAGATTTAAGCCCCTGGCTGTACAAAACCCATTGTAATTCCAATGGGTGGGTTTTTTTGTTTTAAAACAGAATATGGGCCGGTGAGTTTTGAAAGCCAGAAATCGCAGCACCTGGCAAAGTCATCGCTGAGTCATTAGTATTAATCACCAACCTCATCAAACCCCTGCAGATATATTACGGTCATTTTGTAATACGAGGCAGTAGAATCTTACTTATTGCTCCTTTAATGATGCTGCTGCTGTTCTGTTGCTGTGCTAACAACACAAACAGGTTTCAGAGAGGACGGTGATGAAGAAGCCCTTCTTTGAAGCTGGCTGCACAATCGACTGTGTGCATTATCTAGACCGGCACAAGCAGAGTGTCAATGCTCAGGCTTTACAGGTGAAAAGTCAAATCTGAAATGAATAAAGATTTCTGTTCTTATGTTTGCAACCAGTGGTCTGCACAGACTCTGAAACTTCAGGACTGCCCTGGTGGCTCAGTTAGCTAAAGCGACTCCCATTTAAATGAAACGTCTTTCGTTCGAAATCAACCTGGAACATTTGTTGCTCATCACATCCCTCTCTCTCCCATCTGTTCTGTATCTTTTTACTGAGAACTATCTAATAAAGCAGAAATGCCACCTATGAAAGGGCACTTCCCCAGAAATGCTAGACCGGGGACATGATGCTCCCAGGGAGAAATTTAGAAAATCTGCTTAAAAACTAATTTCTGGTGAGTTTTGTACAGTGGCATATAGGCCTATATACCCTTTCAAGGGAGAAAATGCAATATACTTCACTTTCTAACCTCTTACTGAGATTAATATTTAATCCAATCTAAAAAGTTGAGGTATTAAACAAAATGCAATATGAAATTGAACAAACATCAAATAGGACCCCATCAAAAAAGTTTCTTTCTAGCATTTCTAGCAAGATAGTTTCCACTTCCACTTTCAAGAAACAAAGTAAAATATGTCTCTATACAAATTAAGAATGCAATCATCTACTAGTATTAGTATTTCTAGATGATGTCACCCACTCTATACAAACTAGCTAGTGTTGGTATTCAATAATTGAAATTTTCACATAAATCCACAAGTTGCCCTGCCGTATCAAGTCAAAGCTCAACTCTTTTGCTCTTAAGAATTCCAGGTGAATCTGCAGTAGGTTGCTGAAAGTAAAGAGGCTTTTTGAGAATCACTTCAGTGATAGTTTTGCATACAATCTTTTAAAATATAGCCCATGTCCAGACCAAAAAGTAATCAGAGTTGACGGTGAAATAGATGTAGGCCCAGGTTTAAAATTGTGTTTACAATCCCTAATTTTTGCTTCTCAATACAGTTTGACATCTCTCATAAGATTTTTCATCTGAAGGAGCTACAGACATTTTATCTGCACACACTGGATAAGAGAAGGAAGCAAGTGTCTTATGATTATATAGAGAGGATGAAACATTGGCCTTAAATGATCACTACTGACCACACGTGTGCCAAGGTTGGATCGCCTACATATGGAAATACTGTGGTATAAATGACCACTGAGCCATCAGGACACCCCATATGTATTTGTTTTTTAAGGTACAATACTTTTTGCCTTGAGTCACTGACATGTTTTGTTAGTCCCGCTCTCCTCCCCCTCAATTAGTCAAGGTCACACCCCAACACATGAACCTACATTGAAATGACAGACAGACACAGAATGATAATGTATAACATATGCTGTCCTTATTATTTATTATTTTAATGTAAAAAAAAAAGTTGCATATTGCAGCTTTAAATATATACAATCAACCAGAATCCCTTCCCTTCCCCTACTGTCACTTGAATTTGCAAGTTCCTACTTACAACTCAAGACACTCTAATGCCTTTCTCCATCAGCTCTGTTCAGAGGCAGAAGACAGGCAGTAACTTGAGCCAGAAAACCAGACAATCAGCCAACTGGTCATCAAGCCAAACCTCAATCCGTACATCCATCCAGTTCTCTACACAGCAGAATCGTCAGTGTTCATTTAAGTCAGAATGTGAAAATCAACAGTATGCCAGCGTTTATGTAAGTCCACACCGTAAGAATTAATTTAACTTTTTATTTTAGATACTTATGAACACTCGCCTCGGCTCTATGAGTGAACTAACAACACTCCAATCTACACTCCAAATAACTGTCACTGAAGAAACAACACTGGAAAATATTCTGTGTGTAGTTCCATCATAAAAATGAAGAGAACCTTCTGGTGTGTAATAAAGCACTGCCAAAACTTTGAATTAGTGCAACTTTGAAAAAGTACAACCAAAAAGCTTTTTAGTAAGTTCGCATTTCCTCCTCCAAAGTCCTTCCTCACAGACTGGGGAGCGAGGGAAGGGATCCATGCAGGAAACTAGCTTGTACTCATCAGAGAGTCACTTCCTACTGTTGGCCTCAAAAAACAGGGGAAACTGAGAAGAGGGAGGGAGGGAGGAAAGGATGGCAGGTTGGAAAGAGAGAGTGCAGAGGGAGGATGGGAGAGAGAGAGAGACATTTTTGAGTTTCAGTTTGTCTGTAGTTCTCTCTCTGGCTGATGATCACTGGTGCACTATAGAGAGGTAAAGGAGTGAGAGATAGAGAGATAGATGGAGACAGAAAAAAGAAAATGTGTATTTCCACTTCACCGTGCGGTGCTTATTTTTCTCCTCTTCCTTTCAGTTAACAAGTCTTCCCCTGCCAAACTTCTCTTCTTTCCTCTTCTCTTCTTTCCTTCCCCTGCTCCCCGGAGACGGGAGCAAACCATGGACTGCAACTCTGAAGCTTGCCCAATCCAAACTCACCTTCAACACAGCAGCACCAGGGGCTTGAAGGACTTTTTTGCATATGCTCAAACAATCCACTCCTCTCGCTGCTTCTCTTCTTCCTCCGTTCACGTCCTTCCTCTTCCTCTTCTCTTCTACCCTCCTCAACCCCCTCTCTTTCACACTCTTTCTTTTTCTTCAACCCAGAGTGTATGTTCATACTCAATTTGCGTTTTAAGCAAATTGGGCTTTTTTTGGTTTGTCACATCCATGACCACATCCTCTGTTCCCGTATGGCTCAATGAAACTAGATGTTAGTAATCGGTATTGGTTGTTATTTCCGTTGTGTCTCATTCTATTGGTTGATTTTAGTGTGTCTTATAGGCTTTTAGATGTATTGTTTTAGAAACCCTGGCGAAGGCCACAAGCCGAAACGCGTTGCTTTTACTAATAAATATTTGTTCTCAGTACTGCCAGTGTTGCTGGAATTTACTCTTTTCCAGTCAATTTGCTCACATTTCCAATGGCATGTAAAATAGCTTAACTAAAAAAAAAAAAAAAAGTTCTCTACTATTTGCTTTTATTTGCAAATTATTGCTATTTTGGTAAGCCATGATGTGGTACCTATGGGTAGACATGGAGAATTTAAAGGTCTTAGCTGTATCTTACAGACGAGGTGTGGTGCCATTCCTAACTTTGTAATTCCTCTTCAAACACACAAACCTAGCTAAGCTAACAATAGAGTTAAATGGTAATCTGCAAGATTCTCATTTTTAATAGTGGAAAAAAACGTAGAGACTCGTTTTTTATATATTGACAGAATCCACTGTATCAAAGTCCTGTCTCCCACTTTTTTTCACATATTTACAATTATTGGTACACATACTATTTTCTTTGTTCCATCGGCATAAGTTTCCTCCGACCAGATTTCGGTGTTACACTTGTTCAAACTGACAGGTTTAATAAACATAAAGAAAGCGATTCACTTTAAAAACAATTCAGCAGAATGGCTAGTTTTTTTTTATATATTGTTAGAATCTGCTTTGTTCGGGTTCGTTGTGTGATTTTGAGACCGGCAGTGAATGGAGAGAGACAAAAACACAATGCTCCAATCATCTCTACCGCAGCAACAGATAACTGAGAATACAATCCAAGTTCAACATCACTTTAATTTCAAAGAGCTACCAGACACCAGATGTTTAGAACAGCAAATGTAAAAGCTTCCCTGAACAGGGTATTGGTTGAATCACTATGGTGTTAACATCAATCGATCATAGAGAGTAGAAAAGTGGACATTTATTTATATGAAAATGTTGTGGATTATTGCTTTAAAAAGACTCAGAGGTGCTGAAGAATTTTCTATAAAAGCCTTTGGAGGACTGCTACTGGGACATTAGGATGGTCTACTGTTGTGGCAAGAAATACCATCCTTCAAGCTGATTACCCACATCAAACCCCTGAGTCGGCAAACATCTGCCCTGCTGTCCCGCTAATGGCTACAGAGTGTGTATGCATGTTTGAGTCAGAGATACAGTGACTTATGTACAGTATATGTTTTTTGTGTATACTGTATGTCAACAGTATTGTCAAGAGAAGACTTTGGTACAAATCAGTGGAAATTGGAGAGAAATGCTGGCTGAAATGCAGACAGCAAATTCTTGACTAACCAGAAAAATTGTTGAGTAGATCTTGCAGATGATATGACACAGAGAGATAGCTGCTTAAAGGGTCTATGTGTAATATTTCTGCTTTACTGAAGCATAATAATAAATAATAATAATATGACGAGTAAATATCAGCAGATGTTCCCAAATGGTAATAAGTGACAGCCACGGCACACGCTGCAGAGATTTCTACATTCAAAAACTAAGAAAAAACAGAAACAGAGAATTTGAGTAAAGCCGTGGCACTCTGAGTAGGCTTTAGCAGAACAAGGTAATGGCAGTTAGGCTAGTAACTTACATTTATTGTAGGACAGGGGTTCATTAACTATTGTTATTCATATAACCTTTTAATATAAGCTCTGCTCTCATTGGCTAGTGGCGGTCTCCGCTCTTGGAATGAATCTGTGATCTGTGATCCTCACACACTTCAGGACCAATCCAGAAGTCGGGTTGTGAATATCAAGCATATTTTGTGTTTGTGTTTTTTGTGTTATTTGTAAAACTTTCATATTAATGATTTTATATTGAACTAGGACAACTATTTGATTAAACAAAAATCTTTAGGATTTCAGATCCTGAAACCCTTCAAAGAATGACCGTTATTCTACATAACACTCAAATAATTTGCACTAGGTCTTCAAATTAACAGTACATTTAATCTCTTAACTACTGTACCAGATCTCAGGACTGAATGCTGACTGTGTAACATGTGATTGGATTGTGCTTTTTTATTATTTTTGTATATGTTGCTGCTGTTCTCAGGTCTCCCTTGGAAAAGAGATCTTGATCCAATGAGACTACCTGAATGAATAAAGCTTCAATCAAAACACTACCTACTTCTCAAAATTGGTAATTTTTTTCTGTGGCTGATAGGTCTGTCTGTACTTTGCCAGTGAAAATGCAATAATACACACACACACACACACACACACGCACGCAAACACAATTATCCACCGCCTGTGATTGGAAACATACCAATTACTTTTATGAAGTTATAATTCAAAGTTGGAACACCGTATGGATATAAAAACTTATTTTCTGTTATGTTGGGTTAAAAAAAATCAACAGGCAAGGGATGGATTGATGGAAGAGAAATAAGAATTTAAACATAAAACAAAATTGAGATGAAAACACTTCTTTTTAAAAGCTGCCAGGGAGAGGAAAGGGAGAGGAAAAACAGACTAGAAAACTATCACACAGCACACACTTAGCACTCAGTGAACCCTGCAGACACAAAACCACAGATATGTGGTAGACACACACACACACACACACACACACACACACGTTTGAGTACAAACAAAGAGCTACCTACCACAAACTCAGCCAACAAACAGTATAGGCCTAGAACGAGAAATAAGAGCGAGGGAAAGAAAGCAAAGGGAAAAACAAATTCCCAGACTAGCCATATCATTTTACATTCTATAACTGTCTTTACTGTGTAGCTCATTTTAGTGAACTCCACAAAAGAGCCATGCGCTGACCCACTCTTACACACCACAAATCAAATAACACTTGGCTAAACCAAGAGGCTTGTATAACAAGCTGGAGGAAGAAAATAAGTTCCTTCACAACAATACATCTGCCCATCTGGAAGAGGGTAGAGCTTTGTTCGGTGTGTGTGTGTGTGTGTGTGTGTGTGTGTGTGTGTGTGTGTGTGTGTGTGTCCTTAGTTATGGACAAGGCCAGAGCATTCCTTATGAGATGAGTCAACTTATTGTGTGTGTGTGTGTGTGTCTAGTTGAGAGAGCCTATGTATGAAGGCAGATCTAATTTGAGATTCTGCGTTCCCCTTTAACCTCTGCTTGCAGTGGGCGGGGTCGCTGATTGTTTCCCCCTTGTATGTTTGTGTGCATCGGGTGGGTGATTTTGGCTTTTGGGGAAGGTAGTTCCATGTCACTTACACCTTGTTTTGGAGATTTGCGGCCAGTGTGTTCAGGCCAGTTTCAGGTGAGCAGGCCAATACTGGTACTCTTCTCCGCTATCAGTAGCTGCTGGATTCTGTTCTGCTGAGCTCTAGCAGCATGATCTTCCAGACATGCTGGGCCGCCATGGACCCCAGCAGTGGCCACCGTGAGTGCCCCTCCTGTTTTGAGCATGGCTCATTTGATGGATGACATTGAGAATTCATGTGGGGCAGCAGTTGAAAGGCTTCAAAGAGCCAGGTGGGTGGAGCAGTCTGTCTGTGGCAAGGCAGTTCAGCCTCTCTCCATCCGGGAGAACAGGAACGCACTTCCAATAGGCATTCTCGGTGGGAGCATTCCCGTGAGTAGGTGCGAGGGCGAAGCCTGGAGCATGCTTCCCAGCCTTCACATAGGCCAGCTCACTCCTCAGGGGACCAGGGGGAACGTGATGGCGCTCAGTTGCAAAGCCTAGCTGCCATACGCAGTCTAGTAGAAAGAGTAGGTAGGACTGAGTCCCAGCATCTTTCTGTGGGAGTGACACCGGAAACAGACTGCTACAGTATTTCTCTCTTTGCTTACGGGCTCCATTTGGGAGATGATGGGCACTCAGATAATGCATCAGGAGGGGCAATGAGTCTGCTTCCAGTGACATTATATCGAAGGTCCTGAGTGTGGCCAAAATTGAGGGTCTTGCTGCTACAGTTGAGGCCCCTACTCCCGCAAAGGGAGTATGGGTTGGTATCTCTCAAACTCATCCATCTGTTACTATTCCTGCTGCTGAGGATTACTCTCAGATGCTCAGGAGGGTGTGGAATATTGCTAGTGGTTCACCTCAGTTACTGTAGGCTGCAGGAAACTGGCCAAGGTTGGGTATCCACCTGAGACTGGGGGATATGCCCCCAGTTTAGTGTGAGATGGCAGCGTTGACTGCGCTTGGCCCAGATCACTTGACAGCCAATCTGGGTCGTCCTAGCAAAGTGGGCGTTAAAAAACACCACCTGGTGTGTTGTACCTACAATCTGACCACACGTGCAGCCTGTGCAGTGAATGCACTTGCCATTGTATTGGCAGCTCTTAAGAGGACTGCCAACCCGGATGACCAGGACACCAGGAGTTTGATAGACTCTGCCCATACCAGACACTCCCAGCTTACCCAGGACATTGGCGTCACCATGTCATCTGCCATTATGCGTAGACGGATTTGGCTGTCTCAGACATCTCATCCTGAGACATACTTTACTGTCAAGACCACAGGCTTTTTCTCAGATGGCAGGTCTAAAAATCTTTCCATATCTGGGCGATTGGATGATTTATGCTCCATCTCGTAGCCAAGCCTTAGAAGATACAGAGAAGCCTCCATTGCACATCCAGTCTCTGGGTTTCAAGGTGAATACGAAGAAAAGCAACCTCGAACCGAGGCATCAGATAATCTTTGTTGGGCTGTGCCTAAACTACCTCACCAGACAGTGTCCCTCACCCCTCAGAGGGTGATGAGAATTGTGTCTCTCCTAGGCGGTTTTCGTCTTGGCAAGTGGTTGGAGATGGTTCAGTTCCAGAGATTACTGGGATTACTGGGATTTCCGCAGCAGCCATGGTTCCATTGGGCCTTCTTAGGGAACGCTGTCAACCTCCATCCCAAGAGGGGCAAAAATGTAAAGCTTTGGCTAACACAGTCATGCCATGCTCTGTGGCTTTGGAGGGACAGGAAGCTGTTGACCCAAGGGGACCCCCTGGGAAACCTGCCCTTGAGGAGGATGGCGGTGACTGCAAATGCCTCCCTGAAAGGGTGGGAGAAATCTGGGAGAGTAGAATGGCAAGAGGTGTGTGGGCGCCCCCCTTGGGGGGCCAAACAATCAATGTCAACGTCAAACAATCAATGTCCTAGAGTTGAAAGAAGTCCTGGTCTGAAGGCTCCTCTCCCTTCCATCCAGACATTTACTGGTGAGGCAATTCACAGACACAGACAATTCCTCCACAGTGTATGACATAAATCACCAGCGAGGCACCAAGTCCCTTCGCTGTCTCCAGGTTGCTCAGAAACTGTTTTGGGCCTTCCCACAGCTAGCCTTACTCAGGGCAGTTTATGCACCGGGGGTTGCACACCAGGCAGCGGACCCCCTTTCCAGGTCAGAACCCCTCCCCAAGGAGTGGAGGCTACACCTGGAGGTGGTCTCCCTCTTATGGGCTAGGTTTGACGTGGCCCAGACCGACCTCTTTGCATCCAGTGAGATGACCCATTGCAGGATGTAGCCAGTCACATGACTTTTTTTGATATATGGTCTCGAAGATAGGTAGGAGGATGGCATCATTCACAGGTGAAGAGCGTGGTGATGATCATCGTTCAGTCTCATAGATCCATAGTTATAGTCATAACTACATAACGTCTGTTTAACAAATACAGACAACTTTCTATTTTCTACACAAGCCAACAATATGTAACATGAACGCCTGCCATGTCATATTTGATTCAGTAAAGAGAAACAGTTTGACATTCAGTCTGAGTTCACATTTTGTCAATTTTGCAGGTAGTTAATCTACAGCTATGAAAAGAATGAATTTTCTGCAATACTAATGCAGGATACATAAATGCATGAACTGGGAATACAATGGCTTCAGCTGTGGTAATAGTATAGAAACAGCTATAGCTACCTCACTTACATTAGTAGAAAAAAAAGCACTGGGTCAACATAATGTAATACCACTATGTAATTCTGTGGCACTTTGTATACAGGTCAAGACAAATTATAAATTTGTCTCCAACATCATTACCTGCTACCTTTTGATCATCAAAAACCTAGCTACACATAAGTTAGTGATTTATAGGTCTCAAGAAGTATTTCTGAGATCTCACCAAGACAACATATATAACACACTTCTGTCTATCAGACACCAATTGGTATTCTGTATCAGATATCATCAGAGATCATCACTCTAAATATGAGATTGGTATTACGTTGTAATTAAAAAAAAATAAGCAGGTGGGCGGTGTTGGTCCTAAAATATCTGAAATGAACCTCCCTGGAGAAAAGAGAAAGTAGAAAATTTGATGCTCCAAAACAGGCGTGTTAGGCCATTTCATCTGAGGAATACATTTATCTGAGTTCCCCACCTCCACAAACAACACTATTCCATTTTCAATCACGCTTCGGAGTAAACAGTTTTAGGCTGCAAAATTGGCTTAATAATATATGCCATTTACCAGAAAGCTTTTATGGAAAACAGTGAGCATCACGGCAGATATTCAAAATATTATGTTCACAGAGCTCTCACATTATGGTATTTTAATGGCCATAAAAGCATGCAAACAAAGACCGCCAATTGACTGTCTAACATTTAAGTACTGACTTGCTCCTGAATGTTAAGTCGGTAGTTGAGGTAACGGTTAATGAGGCTTTGAACAGAAGCTATTTAACATGCGGGCTTTATTAAAATTAGCAGCCACGCTAATGCAGTCAAATACATGCAGGAATGCAACACTGTGACACACAAGTGAATAGATATCTTTTTAATATTTGTGTCCTAGTGAGTGAGACCTTCATCACAATATTGATTAGTTATGAAGTGCTACACCTTTAATTTGAATAGAACCTAAATCTAATGCTGGAATAAGGAGTGTGTGTGCGCTCGCTTGTACGTGTGTGTGTAAATGCAAACACAAAGCAGAACACACTATTTTTTTAATGTTAGCTCGCCAGTGAGAATTACACATTCAGCAGAATCTTGAGTCTTTAGTACTGCCTACTACCAAGTGAGGAGAATGTGTGTACACATTTGTGTGTGTGTGATTGTGTGTGTGTTTTACCCTTAGTCACTGGATAGGGGGTCATTCTTTAATCCTCTAGCCTAGTTTCTCTGTATTATGTGTGTGTGTGTGTGTTTGTGTGTGTGTGTGTGTGTGTGTGTGTGTGTGTGTGTGTTGTCTAAATTACTGCATAGGGGGGCTGTTACTAAGTTCTATGGCTCTATCCTGTTTTTTCTATGCTGTGTGTGTGTGTGTGTGTGTATGTGTGTGGTCTGATATTCTGACAATAATGAGAGCAGAGGGATATGAACTCATAACAGAGTAATAATGCTAAATTGCTCTCTGGCTAAAGGTAGGATCATGTTATGACCCTGAGAAAGACAGAGAGAGATGGAGAAAAAGAGCGTCAGAAAGAGAGACAAACATTCTGAATGTGTGTGTGTGTGTGTGCAGCGGTGGAGCACCAGGGGGTGTCGGGGGTGCAGTTGCTCAGTAGTCGTGTGGTAAATGACTAACGTTTTAAAGTCAATGGGCACACCTGCGAACCCTGATGCCATGCCTTATTAATTTTTTTAATAAAATTTGAATGGTTTATGATAGCACAATTCTGTTTTTTGCATTTAAAGCTGAGATTTCTGACTTTCTCCCCATTACAGTAGCGACTGCTGAGCGCTCATTCTCTCAACTCAAACACATGAAAAACTAAGTTGGGGCATATTGTTGCTGACTTTCTGGAGTGCAAGGCTCGCCGGATGCCCTTCAGATAGGTGAGTAGACACATTTGTGTATGGTTTGGTTTCTGATTTGTATGCTTAAGCTGCCATGCCAATGCTCTGGTTATATTTGACCCTGGCCGCTGTAGTGTCGTGAATTAATTCATCTGTTTTTCTTTTGCTATGTGTATGTTCGGTTACAAGTTTGTTTAGTGGGGCCGCTGTGCCTATATGTCCTTGTTGTCAGTATTATGTGCTTGGACTGCCATTGCACTTTTGCTGTTGTTTATCCCAATGATTGAGTGGTGGTTGGTTGGCTATTTAGCTTATAAGAGTGTGAACTATGAATAGTATGTACAGGCTTTACACTTCGCTGAACGTAGCCTAATCTCACTAGTCAGTTTCTGTGTGTGTGTGTGTGTGTGTGTGTGTGTGTGTGTGTGTGTGTTGCCGCTACTACGCTGTGTGTATGTTGTCAGAACTCTGCCTTTGTCGTAATCGTTACCCATTTGAAAGACACAGACAAGTGCGTGCCTTGGGGAAACTGGGAAAAAAAAAATTCTGATTCTTAGAATTGTTGCCAATGATGACCCAGTGGCAAACATGGGCTGAGATAGAGGCCCATTGGTAAGTCCTGGACAAATGTAAGCCAGTGCTCTATTCTTCTATCTTGACACAGGGCTTTATGGGTTGATGTCATCTACAACAGTCTCACTCAGGAGGTTTATCCAGGAGACTGCTTTCTAAGAGACTGGGGGGAAACACGACCTGCAGACACAAGCTTCTTACTATACACAAACGGCTCTTTTGGCAGAATCGTTTCCTCCGGCTTCAGTGGCATTTCCATGTTAATTCCCATGTCAGCAGCCTCAGGCTGTCCCCATGCTGCTGTGCCATCTTGAATGCAAGCTTCTTCTTCAGACCCCCAGCCTAGAAGCAGCTAGGTGTAGGGCTGTGATGGATACAGTTGTCCACATTTTCTGGCAAAACCCCTCGATGGCCGATCAATGACTAGCGGCGATTTGGCCGGAGGGGTGGAAGAGTGCTTGTCAATGAAGGGAGGAACAAAGGGATCAAAAACATACACAACTGATTTCTTTTGTGTTTCTTTTTTCTTTTACAATGCCAGATGAAGAAATGTGTAATTAATCTGTCAGCCCCTAATGAGCCTTGTCTTCCTCATGGAGGGAGAACACCAAAAATAAATTTCTTCAGCTGATGTGTGTCTGTGCATCATTGCTGAACTTTTATCCTTTTTGCAACTTTGGAATGATCATGTAGGCTATTTGACATCTCACTAGCAATGAACCAAAGTTTTATTTTTTTTATACCCATAAATTATCATATATCTAGCTGTAAGAACATAATGTGCAAAACAGACAATGAAATGCTGTTAATGAGCTTTAGTAAAAATGTATTCTGCCTGAAGGGAAATTCCATGGTAACCCACACAAAACACAATTCACAAGAAAGATTAATACAGAATGAGAGACACATCAAGGTTACTTACAACTGTGGATTTTATCTGCCTTTTTTTCTACACATTTCTGATGGTATAGAGGTGGGATTATATAGGCACATTATCTCCAGTCAGTATTTCCACATTGAGGATACACCTGAGTATCCTCTGGCCATGCCTCATTGGAGGACGGAGGCGAGGAGAATATGAATAGTCCATGAATATGAACTATTGCAATTTCCAAATCGCAGAGGCTGCAATTAATTGGTTATGAGAGGAGCTTCCAAAATGGACTGCTAAATGTTTTGTGTTTTAGAGCTCCAGGTAATCTTTGGTCCATGAATAAAGTGCAATATTGGTGGAAACATTTCATCATACTCAAACTCTGACTCTATGTTTTTTTTTTTTTTTTCTTTACACAAATTCGCAGTTTAAATCGCAATTGCAATATTCTGTCAAATAATCGCAATTTGATTTTTTGTCAATATCTTTCAGCCCTAATCCCTACCAACTCCAAAGGTACCTCTGACCTCCCTGTGGAGAGGAGTGAGAGAAAAGAGAATTTACATACAGGGATCAGTAAAGTATCACATGATTATATCTAGTCAGCCATCATTTTAATTAGTCATAGCCTGAAATGCTAACTAAAATGACAATAGAGGAGAGAGGAGCCAAACTTATGTCAGCTGACTTTTAACTGACGCAAAACAGCACTGCAGACATAATCTATCACTTCATGGACTGTGGTCCTCAATGGACCTCCTGTGGAGAGTCCTCAAGTAGCCTATCGATCGAGTCGCTCTCCAGGTAGGGAGCCAACATCAAACCCCTCTCTCTCTCTTTCTCAATACTTTTCTTCTTATGTGTGTCTCTGTCACACTCAGTTTGTACTTCTCTTTCAGTGCCTCTATTCTTTCTGTCTCCTAAGCTTTTTGCCCTTTCACACACAAGAAAACATGATGGACAAGGCTTTAATGATGTGATCAATAGCGCGAAAGGATTCTACATACACCTGCAATAACAAGTGTCTCCACAATGCATTTCAAAACATGGAAGTGGATGCTGATTTGGCTGCATATGTGGATTTATTAAGACATCAAGAATATGAAACTTCATTTCACACCTCCATCCATGTTACTTGTGTTTTATACAGGTACAGTTTAAGAACAGGATAAATGATATATTTAATATAGTACAATGGATTTTGGTCTCCCTGTGAACCACTGGAGTGTTTCAGGTGGAGAGGAAGGCAACCAAGGGGATGTTCTACATAGTAAATTTTTGGAGGGGATGATCACACACCAGGGCCAGGAACACACAGCCTGGCAAGCATCTTTATACCTTTTTTTGACTTCATCCCTGGGTGGGAATGGTAACAGCTATGCCCAAAATTCAGGGACCAGTCACTGCATTCATTAGAGCCGACAGTATGTACCTCACCAGCTTCTCTCTCTCTCTCTCTCTCTCTCTCTCTCTCTCTCTCTCTCTCTCTCTCTCTCACACACACACACGCACTATAAAAAAAACATGGAATACTTTTTACATAACTTAATTTCTTTGAAGATTGTTTGTTACATATGCCCAGTATCAGTGTCAAGTAGGTCATATCACTCTAAAGCTGAAAAAAAAAAATCCATATTTTTCCAGAATTTATGTGCAATTCTGAAACTTTTTCAAGACCTGGATAATGACCAAATCAATTTTTCATACTTTTTTCAGACTTCCCAGACCTGCATGGCAACACTGAGCTCCTTCAAGGGCCACCAACCTGATTTTGTTTAAGCCATAAATAAGCCATAAGAGGGTGTGCTTTGCTTTACAGTGATTTTAGAACAGTCAATCAAGCAGCGTTAAGCACAATATGAAGCTTTGTCGTATGGGTTACTGCTTTCATAAAATGGTGGTAAAGAGAAGAAGGTTTTCAATCAGAAAATTCTCAATAAATCTTTCACTTTTTATCCATTATAATTAAATATGGTAATTAAAAGTTTATCTTCTGCAAAGCAATATAGTTCTGGAAGACTAGGTAAACAAACTGGTTACGTGACACAGTACCATGTGAGTGGGTGGTTTTCAGTTAGTGCATTAATATTCAAATTAACTGCAATGCGGTGATAGGTGTGCGTTTATCATGTATTTTACACAGATGTGTCTCAGCCAATCAGAACTGTGGAACAGGACTGTCTGTTTTATTATATTGCAGTAAGACCCACGAGACTGTTGATGATGCAGTCAGTAGGAGGCACAGCCAAGTTGCTTTTATACATAAGTTACCAAAGCATGTTTACTGTTTCTTCAAAGCAATATATATCCATAATAAAAAAATAAAATAAAACAGGAGGAAACAAGGCACATTGCTAACTAGCTCCCTGGTTACAAGAGTTACCATAGCAACTTTTCTTCCCCCTCCAACACCACTGGCAGAAAGTTTACATTTTGGCTGAATATATTCACTCAGTAAGTTCATGAAAAACTTGTTGCAATGGAAAAAACATCTTCCAACTGGCAGCAAATGTTCCTATGGGGAGATAATGGAGAGATTTTAATGCAGACTAACACCGAAGAGTTTCCCAAACCTCAAGCTACAAGGTCTGTGGGACTCCAAACACAAACCCAGGTAGAGGAACTGCGCCCTTTTTAAAGAGCGGTTGCCAGGATCGTCTGAATGTTTCTCAATGGACAAAGGTAGGTGTTGCTGCCTGCGGTTCAGTACAAATTTTTGTTGTGGCTATAACAAGTGGGGAGTAGTTATGGAAGAAAGCCCGTTGGCCGGCTCTTTCCTCCCCTAAAAGAGAATGGGAGCGGATTCCACCGAGAACGAGGGCTTAATTAACCAGACATACAGCACCTGCTAAATAAATAACACCCTCTACCAGTAAAAACAAAAAAAATAGTGGACAAGACCCTGCACTTCCAATTCTACTTAAGTACGTAGGTTCTCAACGTTCTCAACGTGGGGTCCGGGGACCACCAGGGGTCCTTGAGGGGGTTCCAGAGGGTCCCGCAGCAAATTGATGAACTTGTTAAACTTCAGCATTTTTTCATTTACAAGAAGTTAACACAATTAGAGAATGTAGAAGAATGACTGTTTTGATCATAGTTTCACTGTTATCTCTCTACCTACAATACAGATAGTCATGGAATTCTGGTCAAAATCATATGTAACAATAAAAATATTCTCAGATTTGGGTCAGAGAGACAAAATCTCATCAAAAGGGAGTCCGTGGCTCTAATGTGGACTAAATTAGGGGGCCTTGATATGAAAAAGGTTGAGAATCACTGACTTAGAACACCAGTTCCATGATCATTTATCATGCCTCTGGTTTCAGCTATCTTCTCAAACAATTATCTGATTCTATGATATTGTAAGTACCAAATTAACACTATAGCTGAAGTAGACAAACAGACTAGTATGTTGCTTGACATTTTATATAAAAAACATTTGACACAGAAAAACCTGTGGTGTTTAAGCTGACCAAATTTCAGTTGAGCATTATGTCCTGACCATTTCCTTTGCAAGTTGCTGCTGTCAACTGGATGGATGATCCAATTCACAGACATGCTCATAATTATAAATGAGCTCATTTATAATTGAAGATTTTGTGTGCACTGGGGCGTTTGATGTAGTACACAATATAATGGGATCCGCTTTAGGATTCTGACTTTTGCCCAGTGGTGGTCTTTAAAATTCATTTAGTGCATATTAGGATTTTTGCAATAACAGAGAGACTATTCAAAAATGCACTTAGGATTCAATTAGGAGCTATCCAACACTATTTATTTTTGGTAGGTACAGATGCATCCTAATTTGTTAAATTCATAAATGCCGCAGCCCTTTATGTGCAATATGTGTAGTGTGGTGTTGTGATTAGAGAATCCATCCTACAGAAACATCACAGGCCAACGTGTCGATCAACAGTCATGTGTCCTGTTGAAGTGTCCTTTCACTGAAACTCCCAGCCTGCTCATTCGTTAGAAGTTGCTCTGGGTAAGGACGTTAGCTAAATGGCAAAAATATGACACCCAGGGGCCCTGTTCTGCCACTATCAAATTTTACTAGAACAATTACAGCCATGATTCTGCTCTAACATCATGTTGTTCATCACTAGCATGGAATTACAAAATCCCATGCTTCAGATGCTACCTTTGAGTTTTGTGTGCCAGTTTTGGTTTCTCATAAATAAGTTTGTTTACCTACTTTGCAAGAGCGTGGTGCTAGTAGCACAAGATTTAATCAAGGTATCCACACTGGGTGAGGTGTGCACAATTGCACTTTAAAAATGTGCTCCATATGCCTTAAATTATAGGTTGCAGATGGGACGCACATACCTGTCCTGCCACTCTGGATAGCTATGGGGATTTAATCAACTGAAATGGAAGGCCCTCATACATCCTAGAAGCAGTTGTGGATGATAGATATTGGTAAGATTCACCCCTTTAGCCCAGTACAGACTATAGTTCCCTTCTACCTCCACATAACACAATGAGCTGGTCACATGCACAACCTGACCACAGTTCAAGAAATGGGACTTAAGTGTATACATGTCCCAACTGGTGTCTATTAATGTGATTAAAATCGGAATACTCCACATATGTTGCTGCAATTATGCTTTCTTCAAGAGCATGATCACATTAATATAATCAGAGTATGGTGATCACGGAGAAATCAGTTTTGCCTCTCAGATTATAATCAATGTAGAGGTGATGAGGATTTAGAGTGGATTAGGATTAGGATTGCTTCTTCATATTAATTAAATGTATTACTTGTCATGAATGGGTTCACAAGAGAAAGGAATGTGAAGAAACAAGTGTATAACCTGTAAAAAAACATAAAGATGTCCACTCATTAAGGAGCAACTACCATCATGAAGAATACAGCTGAAATAAAGACTATTTCACTATCACCATCAATCCAGTGTTCCCTTTACTGATACATGCAGCATAAAGAGAAGTGCACAGCAAGAACGGTGCAGTTCTCTGAAAGGGAGTTACTTTAACAAAGCTGATATGGACACGGCCAAACATCCCTAGACAAAGCAATGTCTCATGATCACACCACTGTCGCAGGAACGTACAAACTTGCCTAAAGAACAAACTCTCCTTTCTGTTGTTAGGTTCACATATAATATAACAATAACAATATTCTAAAGAAAGCAGATATCCTAGCCTAAAGCAAGACATACAATGCAACTTTTTCTCCACATATCATTAATCTAAAGCCAAACAGGCAGACTGAAGACACCAAAAAACTGTAAGTTAAGTATGATGCTAAACATTAGCTGTAAACACCAAGTAGTTAGTAGTGTAAGAAGAAGGATAAGGAGGATTCAAGCAAGTGCCACTGCCAGACTGTTGCTTTTGTCCGTCTGTCACCAGCCAAGTTCTCCTCATATTCAAGGGGAAATATGCCAGTAAATTAGTAATTAGTAAGTATACCATAACATAGCACTTGGCTAACGAAGCTGAGCTCTCACAGTTACCTTGTTACCTAGCCTAGCAGCATCACAATATAGCCAGCATGGTAGCATCAAAACAAAAATATATTGAATTTAACTCAGAAGAAAGACCTAGAGTTGAGTCTGAGAGAGTCTGTGCGCACAATTTATGCAGGACACAGACAGACTCCTCTCCTCCAACAAAGAGAGAGACAGACAGACAGAAGGAGAGAGAGACAGAGAGAGAGAGAGAGAGAGAGAGAGAGACAGAGAGACAGAGAGAGAGAGAGAGAGAGAGAGAGAGAGCAGCAGACACAGTGTTTGTCCAGATCCCAGGCATTAGTTGTTTAATATTGATGATATTCAGCTCCACCGAATATAATGAAATGATAGAACAGTATCTAGAGAGGGTGTGAGAGTGCCGAGGTAACACTTAATGTGTTTATGTTAGCAGGAGAGCTTCTGATAGTGATAGAAGTGCCTTGACAGGTCTACATGAAGTCACTCCCTTTGTGGTTTTAGGAAAGCATGAAGACTGATAGGAGAGAAGAGAAGAGAATTAGAGGGAAGAAATTAAAACACAGAGCCTTACCATCCAGAATGTAGAATAACCCAGGTGCTTTCACATAAGGTTTTTCACTTTCAAGAGAAGTGGTTCAAAGAATTTCCATGGTTCCACTGCAGTCCTGCCCAAAAGGTGCATTGTGTTTCTTTTGTGCGAAAGCATTGTTAAACAAAAAAACACTTTTTTGCTGGAAAAGCAGACTCAGCCTGTATAACAGCAGGCTTCAAAAATTGGAAAACAGCTAGTGAAAAGTTTTCCTCACCTGAGAAAAGTGCAGTTGACTGTCACTCAGTGACTGTTTGTTCAAGTGTGTAACCAGTAGATGCCCAACTATCTAGTCTTAGGGCAAAGTAACAAGTAAATAATGAACACAGCCTAGATAAGATTGTCAAAACAGTCAAATACTTAGCCAGGCAGGGTCAGTCTCCCATGACGAGGAAGATGGTAACTTTTGCCATCCTGTATTTGGTATGTAGACCATGACCTTGGTATCGAATAAGGTATTTGTAGGGTTATATTCTACTAATGAGACAAAAGGAAAGGTCCTTGCAGAGTCCTGCATTAGATCAGACTTTGGAAACCTGTTTACCATTATATCCTGGTTATTTTGAAAAAAGGACACACATTAGAAGAAGTGAAATTAGAGACCATAACCTCTTGTCGAAAAAATGTATTGACTTTATATTTTGAGCAAGAAGTTGGGTTGTCATCCCATTGACGTGCATGGAGTTGGGCCGGGTTTGGAGTTTTTTTGGACCCGGCCTCTAGCAGACGTTAGAGGAAGCCTTACTGGCTTAAAAATTCACCGGTGGCCTGCTTGGACTCGACACGTGTCCCAACCCATTCAAGGGTGGCAGAGGATGACAGTCGCCATGCCCCTGGCCTCTAGGTAGGAATATTTTATTACAGAAAAAAATACTTCAGTCTAAAATGTTCTCCTCTATGGTCGTGCAGCAGGCCTGCATGGCTCTGGACTGGTCAGTGACGGTGACTCACAGTGTTTTAGAAATGTATAGGCAGGCTATTTGAATTTGACTTTTTGAAATTAATGTAAGCATATTGAGTAAAAAAGTATATCTTGAATGAACTGTTGTGACTGAATACAGGCCTAAATGTAAATTGAGTGACGTATGTAGCCCAGTGTAAAAAGTATTGAAATGAAGTGATTGACAGTAGGCCTAAGTGGTGGTGGCCCAATCGTGGAGATATCACGCACGCTATCGACCCTCGCACTAGACTACACAGTATGTTTATCTGGCCCACGGCAATTTCAGCACCACTGAGAGTGGCAAAAAAAAATTCCACATTCAGTATGTGACCGCCTCCCCCACATTATTTAACTTCTTTCACAGTGTCTGCAAAACACAGCGATTACATCCGGAGGGTTGTCTTCATTTACTTCTTTACTATTTTTCTGTCTTCTCTATATATTGATTGCCTTTTTAATAAGGAATCATAGGATGGCTATTTGTGGGAAGGCAGCTATAAAGAGTATAGAAACACACACACACACACACACACAACACAGACGGGGAGCAAAATGCATTTTTAAAAAATATTTTTTTAAGCATTTCTGCTTTATTTGGACAGTCACAGTGGAAGAGGGACAGACAGAGGGGATGACACACAGCAAGGAGAATGGGCTGGATTCAAACCCGTGACACTGCAATAAGGACTGAGCCTTAATGGTACACGCTCTACCAGTTGAGCCACTGGGGCGCCACACAAAATGCATTTTTGAACATCATATAGAGGCTACTGTATATTATTATTATCAGTGCCTGAGCTGGAGATGAAACCTTTCATCTAGTCTCTCCTGATTGAAATTATGGTTGTCCCTGTTTCCCCCTCAGAGGCAGGCAGAGGAGGTTTAGCTCTCTGGCTTGGATCCACAGTGAGCCAGAAAAGGCTCAGCAACGTATCTGTATGTCACATTCATCAGGATCAGCTTCACCTGATTGACAGTAGCTCTGTAAGCAATTCATAGAGAAAGCAAAGCCGTCTTTGGCTCGGTGGTGTAAATAGTGGATTTTGGCTCCAATTAAGGCTGGCGCTGATGTCTTGCCTGAGTTATGTCTGAATACTGATTATGTAATTTTGTACTGACTGGAGTGCAGAAACTAAACTAATAAGTTTTTGAGATTTGGATATGCAGAGTTGTTTTCACAGTGTTTTATTTAAAAGTTATATCATTGACACTCTTTAAAGATTGCATTGTGCTAGTAGAGTGAGAGGCTATATTTTATATAGATAAAAAAAAGTCACTTGATAACTGTATCCATAACTTTTTTCTTCCCTGTAAACTATCCATGTATTGTTTTATCAAATACACTTAGGCCTATATCAAAAAAAAGCATTTGACCAGTTTAGGAGGCGGCCCTCTTGGGATTTGCTTGTCTGTTATTTCCTGTGAAGGTAATAATAACCGTGCTTTAAAATTATATTTGTTCCCTCTTTTTTGAATGAGTGTTGTTGCTATGACAACAGGACAGCGTTCCGATTGGCAGGCTGAGGCAGTGACGAGCGTTTGGATTGAATCACAAGTGCGGAAGAGACAAATAAGCAATACACTGACATGCAGTGACATTAGAGGCATTGAAATTTTTGACACCTTAACTCAGTGTTAGTTGGAGATGCAGGGTTTGAGTGTTCATCTTTTATATGCTTTTTAATTATCGACTTGACAAACAGGCTAGTGCTCTCTTCTGAACTCGCCCATTATCTAAATCACTTGCCTCGGGCGAGTGGCCGAGCTTAAAGTCCCCATGAAATTAATTCCCATTACTGTTACTTCCTGGAAAACAGAGTATCTTTAATGGTGACCTCATGCTGCACCAGTAGGTGTAAATATAAATTCCAACCAATAAAACCATCAGATTTTTTAACAATCCTGCCTCTCCGCACCCCTCCCATCATATAAAATTCCCTTTCTCTCCCTGACCAGTCTCCCAGTCATTGTCAGTATCTATGAGCTTTGTCTCTGATTGGCTGTAACAGCTCCTCCTTGATCAGTGCAATATAATGACTAATTACTCTATATATTAGGCTACAGGTGTGTACACCCTTCTGTTTGAGAACTGAAGATGGTGTAAATGGAAACATTTTCTTTTTTTGTTATTCTATCACATTTCTTGCACTTGAGCACATCATGTAAATAAATATTTTTCATTTCTTTGCATCAGTAAGTCTCTATTTTGGATTATTCCTTTCACAGCCAGTGTGCGAGTTCTTTTCATCATCTTTCACCCCATATGCTTTTTGGAACCTACGCACCTGAAACATACTTCTTTTCTTCTTTTTGTCTGCAAACAGACAGTTAGCAGTTAGAATTTAACTTGAACTATGTATTGCAATGTTAGGAGTGTAGTTGCCAGTTCATATTACAAGAAAGACATCCTGTCAAGACTCCATGGCAGAGCTGTACAGAAAAGCCCATATTTCAGCTATTGGGTTTTCAGGGACAACGTAAAGAAAAGTTGTGATAACACAGCGTCAACTGGATGACCTGTGCATTTCCGCAGAAACTAAAAATGTCCTTGAAGCTGAAGGCCTGCTGCTGGCCCTCGCTGCCCCTGCCAGCATCACTTGCCCTTCCTCCCCCTCTCCCTCTGACCTCAGTGCATTGCCCTGAATTAAGACTCTGTGTGATGAGTGTGACTAGATTCCTCGCCACAATCTCAACATTTTCGCACCCCTGTCACAACAACTCTATTGTTGTGACAAAGTCCCAATGATATGGACAACCTGCTAAACCACACACATAATTCACTTCGGTCAAGGGGTAACAGTCACAGAAATAACCTTTTAAGGTTGAACTATAATTGACTATGCCGTACGTATTTGGATAGGTGTTTCCAAACACTTTCATTTGGCATTGGGGCTTAAACTAAGGAAATGATTTGAAGGGCAAAAAGTGGAATTTGTTGCGGAGTCACAGAAAAACAACAACCTGTTTTGACTGGAAAAAAAACAATAATATGCTGTTCTTTCCAAATTTTGTGGATAGTTTTTCATTGGTATTGGTCTGGCCTCCCCCAGCAGTTGTTTTCCTCACTATATGGAGTTTCATGTATTTTTACATTATTTGTCAAGACTCGTGGCACCTCTAGTATTTAACATCTTTTTAGGGATCCAAGTAATTTTATAGCTGGCTTAGCTTTTTCATTATTTATCCTCAAAAACAAGTCAGGCCATATGACAAATACTGTGATAGTTTGGCAGGTATTGTGATAATTTTACCATTGACCTTATTACCCCCAAATAGAGCTTTTTCACAGAAAATACTGTGCATATCACTATACAGTTGTTAACTTGAATCTTAAATTGATAAAATTAAAGATCTTATAACATACTTCTGTTCATCACACTTAGCACTAACAGCTGCAAACAAAATAAATACAAAAAAGTCTGTAGTGAAGCCATGGGTGGTGCAGTGTCCTGTCTGGATCTGGGGTCTGGCTGCTCTCTGCTGTCTCTCTGACCCTGACTCCCCCAGTCTCTTATTGTCCTTGCTAAGACACTGATAGAATGGACAACATTACCTTTAATACAATTCACTTGTTTAATATTGTACTATAAGATTTCCCCGTTTGAAGGTGATCGTACCTGAGTATCAGTATTTTCTGCCACTTCCCTCAAAACTGGCTCAAGTTCCTCCTGCTACAGGAAACATGACATGACAAAAAAAGTCAGCTCATATCATCCATTAATATTTATTATGCAATGGCCTGGCTGAATACTTGATTCTGATTGGCTGGAGGGGTGTTGATTAATTTCAGATAGCCACATGACTCTGACATAGGAGCACAGTAATGCACCATGTTGAGACTTGCTTACAAATTAAATATTGAGTTTAACTCAAAGATAATATATGAGACACCACTGCAGCATATTTAGCTGACGTCACAGCCAATCAAACAGTGATAGATAGCTACATATTCCTTCTCTCTCCTTGCCATGCTAGTTAGCAAGCAAACTTTAGAAGATAGTAATTTCTATTACAAAGATGGATCGTGAAAATGACAATGACATGTCTGTCTGTATATTGACTTTTTCACAATTCACTTGAACACACTGTTTTATCACTCACATTGGCTTGAAAATAAGACTGATGTCTAGATGTCTAGTTTTGTTCTTTCTCAACCCATTTTCACAACACAACCTGTCAGCTCTTCATTTGATTGTGCGTTTGTTTAATGTTGCCTGGCTTCCTGGCTGGGTGGAGTATTCAACCACCGCCCAGCCAGCAAACTTTGGTACAATTACAATTAATAGGATACACCAGGTGCCGCATCAAAGTCCAATAACTATGTACAGTCTTCTTTCTCATCTTCTTCTTTCTTCATACCATTTACCTGGGGGTCAAAGGTTACCAGCTTCTGATCCCACGGTACATGATCGTATATATCAGTGATTGTTCTTGAGAGAGTGGTAAAAGTTTTATTTGCACAATTGATAACTAACACTGGATAACGAGAAGAAAAGAAACAAAAACTGCATGCAAGACATCAAAACCCCTAGAGGCTGATAAAAATGTCTTTCAAAGGAAGAGAGAGAATGGAAACAATTGCCCTTTATTTTGTCTTTGCTGTGTTGATTCTCCTTTAGGAATCAGTGTAACTGCGAATGGGAAATGTAACACTTAGCGAGTTGGTGCAACATGGCAGGTTCCTCACAAAGTGTAATTTTTTCCATAAATAAGATCACTGTACATTGTAAACATTGGACATTGTTAAATATGCATTTCTAATAAAATACATTAAAAACAAGCATGTTATCCTTGATAAGTTGTGGCCAGGGCTTGGGAGTCCAGCTCTACTGTTTAGGAGACGGTTTGGATTTCGCTTTTAAGTTTCAAATCATCAATTTCTGAGAAGTGATCATACCTGATGCCAATCTACTGAGGCTCAATTAGTGGGCATGGGACGCTCTTCTCTATTGCAGCCCCACTTTGTGATTTAGGCTGATAAGACGGGTGTGCTGTCACTGTTAATATCTCCCAACACCATCCGCTCAACAGTCTCATGTGCATACTCAACATGAAATGAGGATTGCTCAAGAGAGTTTAGGTCATAGATCTGATTTTTCACTATACTTGTGTGATTCTGTGTGTAATGTAGGCTATGCTCTGTATGTGCACACACTTGCTTGTGCACATAAACATGTGTCATAAGCTTGCAAGTATGTATGTGTACATTTTTGCCTGTGTGTGTGTGTGTGTGTGTGTGTGTGTGTTTGTGTACATGGCCAAATCATTCCCAGTGAGATTAGAGGAGAGTCACCTTATTGGCTGATTAATAATGTAGAAAATGGAGAGCTGTGCCTGCACATTAAACATTTAGTCTACACACAGACACAAACAGGGACACCACACACACACACACACACACACACACAGCACATTAAACATTTAGTCTCAAGCGAGTGCTTTGCCATCACGGACTCCATGTTCTTACGTTTGGCCACAAATTTAATTAATTAGCAGTTATGAAAATGTAGAGACAGAGGGAGAGCTACACGGAGCAAACCTAATGGACTCATTCATTGCATACATCATAGATAGAAAAACCTGAAGTCAATTTCACCATGATGCTAACGTTTGTCAGAAAGTATCTCAAAGCAGAGTGCGTGGTCTGACTGTAAATGAAAGAGAACGTCTCAGCTTTGAGTCTTGAAGATTATTTAGAACATGGCTGAGGAAATATACACTCAGTAGAAAGACAGAGAGACAGAGAGAATGGCATCTAATGGACCTGCACTCTCGTGATGTAGTTAACAAGTCAATACCGCCGCTGTCCGGTGAAAACCTTGCATCTCCAAAATGTACAATTTTCTGGAAACACAGCCTTCTTTTTAGGTTGAATGAAATGCATTTTTGAGTTTATCCAATGGGTTTTAAAAAGGGTTTATAAGCCCAAGAGGTCTAAGAGTTTTCTCAACCAATATGTGGACCATGTAATCCTAACAGAAATCACCAAAATTGGAGTTATGAGGTTTTCACATGACAACAGCGATATGAATTACAGGCACAATCAAACTGTCAGTGGCCTTTAACACGGTTTGATTAGAAATACAACAGACCCAAAAGTTAAAAACCAAACAAACAAAGAAAGAGTTTCAAATGTGCCTTGTTCAAAAACAGTAATTATTTTTTGTGACATGGAATCCAAACTGGGTCACAGTCCGGCCTCTGATGGGAACCCACAGGACAAGTGTGGCAAAATGTTTTAACGAGCCCGGGTCTCAAGGCAAGACACTACAGAAGGGTTTCCTCCACCATTCTCCATTATCTCACATTCATTATCATTCCCTGACTACAAGGTGTCGCCCAGGCTACCATGGGCAATTCTCATTTGTATTTATAAACCCTCTCCACCAGTTATTTGTACTGATGAGTTGTGCTTCACATGCTCTTTGATCACATCTTGTGTTTTTCCAGCGTCGCTTCACATGTCTCTTCACGCATTCAAACTTAATGAGTGATATGGTTACTAAAAAATGATGGTCTATACATGTGACAATTTTGGTTGGGGACAAGCTGTCAAAAACAGGATAACCATCAAGATGTGATGTACAACTGGAAGTTGGCCACTAAATTAACTGAGGCACCAGACTCCCTAAAATGAGGCAATTATGTTTCTCATTTTGCTCTCTGTTTACATTTCTGTTCATAGGGGCTTCTTCCTATTCATTGTCTGAAATGCAATGCAAAATTGAGTAGGCCTATATTCTAAACTATCAGTTAGGAAACCACACTGAAAACCAAACTGAAGTGTGAAAGATATTCACTGTAGAAACTATGATATCAAAATGTTAAAAAAAAGCCCATCGAAGCCACAGAAAAACACATAAATAGTGCTACAAGGAGCCCAGTAGGCTACTATGAAGTTTCGTCATTGTGTTTGAGAGAGAGAGAGAGAGAGAGAGAGAGAGAGAGAGAGAGAGAGAGAGTGTGTGTGTGTGTGTGTGTGTTAGGCTGGAGGCATATTGTGCTGGCAAGTCTCCCTTGTTTTGATAAGTATATGTTAGCAGGTGTATCTTTGCAGCGCAGAAACTGGAGGAGTTGCCCAAAACAATTCTATAGGAACCTCTGCACTACATTTCATTTGGATCACGGGCTGAAAAAGTTTAGAAATTTATTCTATGGTTTACAATAACAAGCCTGCATGTAACTTATATGGGGATGTAACTGTGTCAGTGTGGCTAAAATGATGGCTAGTAAGCTATCCTTCTGCTTAACTCCATTAGGGCTGGGGTGAATCTTTCAGTTCACTTAGTTCAAAATGTGACTAGAAACTGGAATTCATTTGCATTCATTCTCAGGTTGGATGTGGCGCCTCATGCCAAAAGTTATTTAATATTTAAATTTTGATGACAGCCCTCTAAATGATTGATTTGAAAATGAACTGAATCTTACCCCGGAGTGAACATTTAAAATGTATTAAATATTTATTAAAATATTTCACATGAAAATATCTCATAACTTCAACAGTAACCCATAATGTTCTTTACTTTCATGCCAGCAATCACTTTGTGAGAGTAGGCGTCACTTTTTTCATATAACATTTATCTCATTCTGCAATTAAACTCTTCATTTTTGTAAGAGAGTGAGGAAAGTGGCATCCAAACTGCCATCTTCTCTCCTACACATTATACTTTAAGTACTAATGTAGGCAATTCAAAATGCACTGCAAGGTTAAGTAGACTGGCAACAGTGGAGCAGAGTGAAGCATCTTACTTATGCCACCGTGTGAGCTGCCAACATGCTCCGGCACCAGTGTCACCAGGACAAATTGTACATTTATTGGCAAATAAAGTGATTCTGGTGTTACAGACCTGATTAGAAGAAGATTAGCCTGTTTGTAGAAGGAGAGGTGGACTACATTAGACGTCTGTGCAGGCCTGATTTATTCACCTGCACTTCCACGCTTTCACTGCTTTTTTTTTTCTACTCCCAGAGGTTCACTTGCCATCCATGCACTCTACTGCAAGATCTATTCCCAATCTCACCTGGAAGCCTGCACTGTGTTAAAAGCCCATTTACAGCTTTCCCTACAATTGCAGAATGACTGGATAATGCATTTTTAATGCATACCATTACAATTACAATTTAGCCATTTAGCTGATATACAGTGAGTGAGCTAGTAAGGATTCAGTGTCTTTAACTGTTTAGAAAACAGTTACCAGGATATTAACAAGAGAGTTTCGGCATTGCAAAGTTTCGGTGCAAGAGTAGGTGTATCAGGTACGTACGTTATAGTTCAACAGTTATATAGCTACGTAAACTTATGCTTACACAAATTGTGCTATGATAGATGAATAAATCTGTAGAACAGTCAGTACTGAAATGTAGATGGCAGTATAGGTTTTATTCAGTTCAGTTCAATTCAATGAGACTTTATTGGCATTACCATGGTGAAGTACAGTATTGCCAAAGCACCTTGTAAGTCTGATACATTCAAGGATGGAGATCCAGGCAAAGATTTCCGCTACAGAACATATGGCAAGTTCTTCAGCCTGCGAGGGCTCCAGGCCGAGACCAAAGTCCATGTGGACAGACTGTTTCTCTTCACATGAGGTGCGGCGAGTGCCACAGAGAGGCGGTGCGAGTCCGCATGTGGCTGTAATGTCTCGTCTAAGAAGCCTATTAGGCACATTGAATGTCTTGATTAAACGTAATGTCCAGCAAAATAAATTGGTGGTGCCATTTTGATTGTTACTGTAGAATTATATCTTCAAACAGTCCTTACACACATCCCACTTATTTGGTGCTGAGCCAAAGTGTGTGTATCACAGGCATCTCGTTTATAGAGTAATGGCTCGTGACTCTTGTTGAATGCTCCCAATAAATTTTATTTAGTTACATAGAAAATGTTTTGATCCCAATGGGACCTTCGTCATGGTGACTGTAGAATTGTAACATGACCCCTCCTTGTCTGCAGGCACAGAACTTGAATGGATACAACAGTCCTTCCACTGCTTGTCATGGTAATTTGGCTAGTACATGCATAAAATGGCCATTATGGAATTTTAAGGGTTAATTGCTATGGTGACAACACAAGTCTGTGCATTAAGGCTGTAAAGTCTGTCACACTGCTTGAGAACTATGCAGATGTGTCTGTCTGTGTCTGCAAACTGTCAAAACTCAACTGAAAGCTAACGTTAGCTACAGATTAACGTAGCTTTATCAAACACTGTAAAATTACAACATTAGCATATTAGCAATCCATAGCAGCAAGGCGACGGAGAAGCTCCTTTGGTCTTTGCTGTAAAACCTCTCACCTCAGCGACTTGCCGTACGGAAGCTAGCCCAATGGTAGGCTACATGTAAAAATATCCGTCGCTCCGACCATCATGGAACATTGATTTGAATGGGAATGACCGTTCTATCCATTCCAGTTCTGTGTCTGCAGCTATTCAAAAAAACCTTCACTGCTGTAATCTGTGTCAGGGACGTACGAGACTCTAATTTACATTCACGTTTTAGGCATTCCACTGACACTCTTACCCAGAGAGACTTACATTGAGTGAGAAGACAGTTGTGCTCTCTTATTCACTTTGACAGGACACACAGCTGTGGATGGATGCATTTGCCGAACCTTTGACTTGTCGGTTATGGGACGCCATTACTGACCACTAGGCTGCCCAGCCAGGCAGTAGAGCAAGCAAGCGTAAAAGGAGCAAAAAGGGAATGAGGGAAAATAAAAGAGTACCATAGAAGGAGAGCAATGAGGACAAAGAAAAGTTGAGGCTTGAAAGGCTAGGGGGAATGGAAAGCGCAGTAATGAAAATGAGAGAGGTTAAATCTGTGAGGGGAAAGGAAGGGTGAAAAACAACTGGAAGAGAGGAGACAGAAAATAGAAGAGAGAAAGACTGAGGGGTGTTGGAGAACAAGGGATGGGGAAAATGGGTCTGGGGGAAAAGAGTGGTGAAGGGAAAAAAGAACTAGTGGATAGGGGATAGGGAAAACTAAAAGTATATGGAGGAGAGAAGGAGAGAGACTGGAGGAGAGGGAAAAGAGTACCAAAGGAGAGACGAGTAGGGGAGTGTACACTGTGAGAAGGATAGGTGAGAGGAGGAGAGACGGAAAGAGGCATGAGGAAATTTAAAGTGGAGGACAGAGGGAATGAAAGGAGGGGACAAGGGAATTGAAAGTGCAGGAGAAAGGAGAGAAGTGGTGTGAAGGAGGAATTAAACCGTTCTCACTCTCCTCTCCTCTGACTGGGGGGCATGTCACTCCCCTGTGTGGTGTGTGTGTGTGTGTGTTAAACAGCTCTATAGCAACTTAGCTTGATGTAGCAACTAGTCTCCATTTTTCTTTCTCTCCCCCGCTCTCTTACTTTCTCTTTATCTCTTTTCTCCCTCCCTCCAACCCACCGATGTCCCTCCTTCCCTCTCCTCCCTCCACTCCTCTGCTGCAGTGACCAGTGAATAACCCTGCTGAGGAGTGTTAGCATCAATAATAATGAGAGAGAGAGAGAGAGAGAGAGAGAGAGAGAGAGAGAGAGAGAGAGAGAAATACAGCTTTCTCTCCCTGCAGCCTAGGGAGCACAGTAGAGCGATAGGTACGTCAATGACTGCACACATGCACACACACACACACACACACACACACACTCCTTAAATTCTAATAACTTTAAAGAAGGAACTAAGGAACTGGTAGTCAAGACAGCGCACACACATATTTGCACACGCACACACACACACACACACACACACACACACACACACTCATCTTGACCCACACTGTTTGCCAACGGACTGCCTTGTACCCAGATTATTTTCCCTATTCAATCTGTCACACTCACCTTGAGTGGAAAATCAACACATGAAAACCAGGGCACACTCACACAAACACACCCCTGCATATATGTGGGTCCACACCACACACACACACACACACACACACCTAGATGGAAGGTTGTAATTAACTCGGCTAAAATTAAGGTCAGCGTCAGTGACAGCTAGGACAGCTAAGCACTGATAGTATCTGAAACTGTTTCAGTCAAGAGCACCAATACTATCAGCATGATGGCCCATTTAAAACAGGGATGCTCTCACACCGCCGGGTACCAGGCTGAAATACACTGTTGGTGGTGAAGATTTCCCCCACTACGAAAATCTGCCATGAGCCATGTGTAGCACGGCCCTCTATGGGCCAATCACTACCATTCTTTGTGTCCAGGTTAGTCGTAGAGATGTGAAAGATGTGTTGGGGGTAACACGGTACTGAGATTACTTTCTTGTTGTAACGAGTAACTTCACGTGTTCGTTTTTCAATGTATGTAATCAATTATTAGTCTCAAACTTGCATTTTGTTGCCTTTATTTTTCTTTCTAAATGAAAGTGAAAGTAAAATGAGAATCTCCATTTGAAATGAGCAGTATTAGTGTCTATCTATCTATCTATCTATCTATCTATCTATCTATCTATCTATCTATCTATCTATCATCTATCTATCATCTATCTATCTATCTATCTGTCTGTTCTATCTCTGTCTGTCTATCTATCTATCTATCTATCTATCTATCTATCTATCTATCTATCTATCTATCTATCTCTGTCTGTTCTATCTATCTATCTATCTATGTGTCTGTTCTATCTATCTATCTATCATCTGTCTGTTCTATCTCTGTCTGTCTATCTATCTATCTATCTATCTATCTATCTATCTATCTATCTATCTATCTATCTATCTATCTATCTATCCATCCATCCATTTATGGTAGTTGTGTGTCAAAAAAGTGACATCCTGATAGAAAAAAAGAAAAACAAAAAAGAAAAACTCCCATGCTTGATAATAAACAAAGTATAAAAGCATGTCTAAGATTACCAAATGTTTCACAACTTTGAATTATTGTTGTAGAATACTACATGAGTATCAGCTGTATGGCTTCATGTTGTGAAGGCCCGGCGCACGTTCGGGATTCTCTCTCATCGCTCATCCAGACAAAGCCTGGGGCAAAATAAGCCTCTCGTTTGTCTAAAAATCTGATATCTTCCTCTGAAACTCCAGACAGGCCAGAGGAAATGAAACCAATAACGGTTGGACCGGCTTTCCTCATGAGATGTTTTCTAACGGCGGATGAAAAAAAGTAGGCCCTTGTTCAAGTTTAAGAAGAGGGATTGAGGACAAGTAAATTTACCGCTTTTGTGTTTTACAGCTGGGCTACAAAAGAAGATGCCATCCCTCTTCTTTTTGTTCTAGTCTTTTAATCCCTGTGCATTTACATTATATTTACATCTTAGACATTCCACTAACCTTCTTATCCACAGTGACTTACAATGAGTGAGAAGTTAGGGGCCAGTGTCTTCAGATAGCCCCAAAGGGACACTAGATGGCTTTGATTTTTACGTGTCATTACTGTCGTCCCAAAGGTTGCTCTACAAAAACACTTACCAGGCATTTCATTTTGTGGCCATTTTCACAAAACATGGCTTTTGGGAGCTAAAGCTGCTATGCTGACACACAACCCTTCAGAGTAAAGGTTCCTCAGCAAGTCTTCAGACACTTTGGGGGATGCACGGTTGTTGATGGAAACTCAGCTGCTGCAGGGATCAAACCTGTCACTTTTGGATTACAGAACAGTCTTTCTAACCGCTGGGCCATCCTGGCACACCTGCGTCTCCTCTCAAACAGCTCCATATAAAGCAGAAACTCTTGGTATGATAGGGCTCTTGGACCAGCTCTGAGTGTGTGTGTGTGTATGTGTGTGTGTGTTTGCGAAATCATTCTTAACCAGATCACTAAACCAATGGGAATTTTTTCATTCATTATTGTCTTTACCCACTTATTCCAGGGCCGTGGGGGGGTGTAGTGGGGGGATGGGGGTCAAACCTGGGACCCCAATTCCCCAATGGAAATTGTCGATATGAAATCTGAACCAGATGTATTTAACAAACGTCGTCATTGTCGGGTGAAAACCTTGTATCTCCAAATTGTCAACTTTTTAGGAACTAAGAAGTACTGCTTTATTTTTAGCTTGACCACCATATATTCCTTCCTCGACCCATTGAGGAGTCCTTAAATGTATGTTAAAATATGAAAATCACCGAAAAGTTATTAGGTTTTCATAAGACAACAACGATATACAGTCTATTCCATATTGAGCAGAGACTTGTGGGTATGACATGGTCAGTGTACCAGCTCCATTTTGCACACAACATGAAGTCATGATTTTTAATTTTTTTTAAATGCCAACAACACAGCACAAAGTGTCTAAATGTCAACATCTGCTCGTTCCAGTTTTGAATCGCTGGGGGACAGTGATGCTATGGAGGAGTTAGTGATGATGGGCCACCATTGTTATGCATGAACGATATCAGTCTGGTGGGCCACCATCCTTATGCATGTGGTCTGTTTTCGAAATATATGACAGGAAATTAATTAAGAGCATTAAAAGTGCAAGTGTATAAGCAGTAGTCTCTCACATCATAATCGTAGCAGAAGTATCTGAACACGTTATCACATGACCTGTACTACATTATCAATCTGGTTGAAGGTGTTATGAAGTTTTCTTAAATTATATGGTTGCCCTTGAAATTACTCAAGACCTAAAGTTTTTGCAAATTCTACGTGTTGTTACAGCAAAAATAGAGGGAGGCAGTTCTTCTTTCTTTGTTTCCATAGTGAATCCATAGTGAAAAACATCCTTGTGTGTATTATGGCTTTCATGCAGTGGTTATCAGCACATTGTGTTTTGTGTAAAAAGTTGTCTCTCATGTAGTGTATATGCACAGGAAAAAAAATAAAAACAATAAAGTTCACAAACTACTGTACAACACCATGGTTACCTATCACATAAGTTTTCAACCAATATAGTATGGTACAACCAATGATATGTTGCATGCTTCGAACGCCACTCCTGGTAGAGCTGTGGACATTTTCTAATCTTTTCTTTTTCTTCTACTGTTTATATTTGGTTTTGGTTTTTATATATTACTATTTTTATTGGTTTATATTGTCTTTTATTCTTTTCTGTCTTTTAACAAAGTACACAAGCAACCACTAAGCTAAATTCCTTGTATATGCAAATATACTTGGCCAATAAAATTATTCTGATTGTGATGGCTAGCTATTTTCAAAGGGAATTATCAGTCTGGTTGGAACAGTACTGTACAACACCATGGTTACCTACCACCTAGGTGTGCAAACGATAAATTATGGCAGGTTCACTAGGATGGCGGAGTGGTTAAGGTGTTGGATTTAAGATCCAATGGACATTTGTCCACATGGGTTCAAATCCCACTCCTGGTAGACCTGTGGAAATCCTCTGATCTTATCCTGTTAAGGGTTCAAGTATGTAGTGCTGCAACCCAGTTTGGATTATTTTTCTTCATCTTGTGCCCTAAAAGTGTCTGGATCTCAGAAACCGTAAGGGCTACAGGTCCCAAACTTGGCAGATAGGTTCAAAGTGTAAACCTCTGCTCAGGCAAAAACAATGACACCAATTGACCTGATAGTGGCGCTATAACAACCCACTTTACCTTTTGGTCCATAACTTCTGAACTGTAAGTCGTAGAATCAAAATTCCTTTTACCCTAGATTCCTTGAGGCATTACCCATCTATCCGAATTTGGTATGCATCATCTCTGGACGCCCATGATTACACGTTATCAAAAGGTTTTAGATTTTTTTTTTGATATAATTGTCTTCCAAAGTTTAGTAAAATGTTGTGGGCGGGGTGTATTTTACTTGGCCAATAAAATTATTTTGATTCTGATGGCTAGATATCATTCTGATTGGTACACTACTGTACAACACCATGGTTACCTACCACATACGTGTGCGACCGATAAAATATGGCAGGTTCACCAGGATGGCCGAGTGGTTAAGGCGTTGGACTTAAGATCCAATGGACATGTGTCCACGTGGGTTCGAACCCCACTCCTGGTACAGCTGTGGGAACTTTCTGATCTTATACACACACAGTGTCTATAGGCGACTAGTCTATTGTATTGAACACGCACATACACATGTATGCTCTCTCTCTCTCACACACACACACAGTACACAAACAAACAAACAGCTCCTAAAAAGCTGCTGCATACTGCCATTTCTTCTGTGATCAAAAGCTCTGTCACTCTATTTGAGGGTGAAATTATGTCTCTGAGGCATGCTTTGACTTAGCATGGAGTGGCTACCCTTTCGGATTAAGGATTGGATGGAATTAAGTAAATACCTCCACACTGGCCTAATGCTCCCTTAGTAGTTTGCATGGCCAACAATTTTCAAGTTTATTTCCAAATTTTGCTAAGAATTCTGTGTATCCTTTTACCATGGTGCAGTCGCCACAGTAATGTGGTCGTCAAGGGCTGATCAGGTCAGTCAGTCAGGATTAGACACTTCTCCAAACTTTGTGCTATCGAACTTATCCCAGTGTGGTTAAAAAAAAAAGCATGTCTGTTCTTTATTGAACACATCTAATAAATGAAAGGGAGTTAAACAATTGTAATGTGAAAGTCTAACTGTGAATCTCCATATCTTAGCTGCGATTTTGCACACAAGTCCCATAGTCCTTTTCTTGCTAGAGCTGTCCAGGACTAAGTAGGCGCTGTGCTTTGCAATGAATGTAAAGGGCCTCTCATTGTGTGTGCGGATCCTGGCCTGGAGACCACTGTATATGCCGCTCGTGTTGACTGTCCCATCATCTCCATGGCTCTACATTTTTATCAGTTCCAAATCTATTCTCTTGGAGGAAAGAGATAACTACATTCTTCAGCTTGTAGTTTTGTCTATGATGCAAACTTGAAGGAAAGTTTCCTTCATCACCATATCATGCATATATGAAACACATGAAATGTACACATGCACTAATGAAACCTGATTGATGAGAGATGTTTGTGGTTTCATTCACACAATGTCACATAGGCCATAATGTACCTGTTAAAAGAGCATCTTCTACACACTGGAGTGCTAGAAGCTTGAGTGTGAGAAGTATATTTTTTTCTACAGATGGTTGTGCCTTTTTCAATCAAGTTGCCTCTATTCTGTGACATTGGTGTCCTGCTCCTTCTGAAAGATGATGAAAATAAGTCTTTTTTTTTAATAAATATTTTTATATAAAAAGAAATGTCATTCAAAAAGGACACTTTGGGTCTGGCTGGGCAAAGTGGGAGGGGCTCCAGCCCCCCTGGACCCTTTCTGTGCACTTGACTGTTTTTCATATGCAAATAAATTAAGATGACGTTGCACAACAGGAGAGCCTGTTTTTATTCATGGTTTAGTTTACATGGACTTCTGTGATACAGTGATGTATGGTGATATACTGTATATAGCCAAAGCACGCAAACTCGGGCATTTTATAATAAATCACATTGTTGTATAAGCAGCGCGTGTATGTACAGTATGTACGTAATGTAATTTGATTATTATTTAATTTGTTTGCTTACAGTTCAGTTGCTAATGTTAACTAGCAAGTCATATAGCCTAACATTACTGTATTCTCCATAGAGGAGATGAAGGCAGCTGATCAACTAGGGAGCCAGAGAGCTGAGATCACATTCAAATAAACAGATGATTAATTAGGACTGTAAGTCATTTCTACTTCTGCACCATGGGACTGCTCAGAATACATATTTGTATATCAAGCAGCTGGTCAGTGTCATAACACACTGATGCAAAGACACAGACGACTCTGTCCTAGAAGTCAGAGAAATGTGCTTGGACCAGAATGTCACTGGTTTGAATCCAGCACCGGTTGGACAAATCTGGATCGGAAAAATTAATGAGAAATGCTTTCCCCTCTCTGAGCCGCCGCAGCACAGCTGTCCTTGACCGAGGCACTTAACCCCCAATTGCTCAGTGGAGCTGCTCAGCGGCCAGCGGTATACGACTGTGGTTAAACTGGGCAGCTCCCAGGTGTGAATGTGAAGCAAGGACTTCTGGAAAAAAGAGCATGCATGTTCAGTCAATACTCTCTGGATGAATAAAAATGGTGGAATAAGGATTGATAGATTTATGGAGCAATTGAAGGAGGGATCTGTTGCATCTGTCCTTTTAGCACAATTTATTCAATATCCTACCAACCCACCATCACCACCAAGGGGAAACTGTGATGGGAATGTGATGTCTTGTATCTTGATTTGTCATATACAGTAGGTGGTTATCCCCCCGTGTTATCATGAACAATTTGACTACTTGTCGGCTCCACAAATGGTAAACAGTACAAGAGATGTCTGTCTCCCTCAGCTGTTCACTCTGTCATCTAACAACGTGACAAACCGTTAGTTATTCATTTGTAGTTACACAATGATTTGGATTTATTGTATTTATGTGTTTGTTTGTAAGGATGCTCTTAGTGGAAATCAAACCCCTAACCCCAGGATCGTTAGTGCTGTAGGCGGAGATCACACTGATCTGTTAAAACACGTACAGAATTATTGACTGATAGATTTCTGTCTGTTGGTTTGTTTTGGAACGTCGACATGGTGGAGAGGCAGAAGAACAGGAAGGCTTTGCTCATAACGGAGCTACTTCATAGAAAAAAGAAGAAACAGACTCTACTGTATAAATTAAATAAGAAACTGACCTGGAAAATGTTATACCCGGCTTTTTCTGTTTTATCTTGGCTTTGGTCAGACCGTTGTCTCATATACATACTGTACATTTTTTCCAAAACAAACGTAGGAACGGCTCCGATTGGCTAAATGGATAGTGAAGAATCCATCCGTCCAGAAAAAGTTCAACTGGGTTTAACTTTCTGTCCATCAAAACAGATGGAAATCTGTCATCAGTCCTGTCCGGACAACAGACAGCTCTGATTGAAAATGAACTGAAATGAACGGAGACGGACAGACACAACAGATCAGTGTGGCCGCTGCCTTACTCTACCCGTTGAACTGCACATGACTCAGCAAACTAAGAACACTGAAGAAAAAAAATGAAAGTAAGAAACAAGAAATCTGGGTGGACTTCAGTTTCTGACCTTTAAAAGCAATACAGACAGAAAGCCAGAGGGGGCGGGGTATCAATGGTAATTCCCTTAGACAAAGCCATGGGATAACATGCTAATGCATACCAATATAATATTGAGCATTTCTCCATCTTATCTCAGATATATTTGCTTTGAACCTGAAATTCACTTGAGAGATAAACATCAAATCCTCAAGTATGCTCCCTGTTTCTTAATGCAAACGAACAAGTTCAAGAGCAAGAGGAAGAGAGAGAGACGCTGAGAGGAGGAAATACAAAAAAAAACAGGAGAGACTGCAAAGAAAGACAGAGAGAGAAAGAGAGACAGAAGAGAGACAGGCAGAGGGAGACAGTGGCAAAGACGGTAATGGGAATAGGGGAAACTTGA
Organism: Centroberyx gerrardi; assembly: GCF_048128805.1. Taxonomy (NCBI): domain Eukaryota; kingdom Metazoa; phylum Chordata; class Actinopteri; order Beryciformes; family Berycidae; genus Centroberyx; species Centroberyx gerrardi. The sequence goes on along the minus strand of NC_135998.1, from coordinate 6,760,212 downwards.
GAAATTCACTCTTTACTTTTGTGTTTCCATTCCCTGGCTGTAACTCAATTTCAATGATTAATTTGTCACATACACACTTCAATTCAGTTCCACCCCTCTGTCTTTTTCCTTTGAATGGTTGTAAAACTAACATTAGCGCTGTCTTTTATCCTCTGCATTATCCGCCTACAGGCATAGAGGCAGGTTCTGTTTCTGCTGTATTGAGAAGTTAGGTTTATCTATGGGTTACTTAACTTTAATAATTTTCTATCCCCGCTCAAACTGAATTATTATAAGAAGGATGTCGACCTTTATAATGATTACTATTGATTATATTGCATTGCAAAATGGCCGTAGACAGCGACTGGCATCAAGCAGTCTAGAATTTGGCCTGTGTGCACTAATTTGCGTTGTCATGGCTACAAACAATATAATAAGACGGCAGTGCAACTGTTACAAAAACAGATTCAAACCTCAGCTTGCCTCAAACGTGTGGTTAACTACAAAAAGTAGGACTTTTACACGACTGGGATAAAATTATTATTGGTGAAAGTTGCACGTAGAACTTGATAAGGAAAAAAACTCCCACACACTTCTTCCCTTCTTATCTTGCAATTAAAACAATTTACTAATTATACAATGTTTTGTTATTAAGACTTTCATCTACAAAATTAAATGTCAATTTTTTTAGGGGGGGAGAAAATATTTTTTGAGAGTTGTAAAGTTTTGTATGGGTAACTTTCACACTTCTATAATTATATTTTGCAATTCCATTTTTGGTATTCAGCTGATGCCTACATGCATTTAGTTCATCAATAGTATAAGCATCCCATAGTGAGGAGTTGATCATGTCTTGTCTTTATCAACAATATACACAAAATGAGTTACATGAGAATACATGTTTTTAGAAATATTTGTAAATTTATTGCCATGTATCAACTCCAAGAGTCCCTTGTTGAAGCTCGTTTGGCAGCGATTACAGCTTTGAGGTTCATCAGTTTGGTACATCTTGATTTGGGGATTTTTTTTCTTCCCATTATTCCTTGCAGATTTGCTCAAGCTTGTTCAAGTTCGATCGGCTGTGTCTGTGAACATCTATCTTCAAGTCATTCAGATATTTTCAATGGCAGTCAAGTCCGGGTCACTCAAGGACTTTGTCACACATTGTCTTGTTGGAACATAAAATGTTGCCCAAATCTAAAGTCTTCGGCACGCAGAAGCAAGCTCTCCTCAAGACTTTCTGTATTTAGCTCCATTCATTGCTCAGTCTGTTCTCTAAAGTCTCTCCACAGCATGATGCTCACCACTATGCTTTATGGTAGAGATTAGGGATGTGCAGAGATGCTGCAATATGTATTTGTATCTGTATTTGTTCAACCAATCACATTATTAGAATTTGTACCTGTATTTGAATAAAAACGGAAGTGGGTGTGGCTTGAACTGGAAGTGGGTGTGGTTTAGAATAAAACGTTACAGTAAGAATCACCCAGACTCTCCACTTTATGGCCGGGCCGTACGCCTCCTGTTGTGGAGGGAGGCCTGATGTGTCTCACAGTTGTTACCAGCTCACGACGCTGACATTTTACATTACAGCTGAAGAGTTCAGTTTTTGTTTTATCAGACCACAGAATCGTTTGCATCATGCTGTTAAAGTCTATCACTTTGCCTTTTGAAAACTCCAGGCATGTTGTCACGTGCCTCTTTTTCTCTTTTCTGGCTTCGTTCTGGCCACTCTGCCATACAGCCCAGATTTGTGAAGTGCTGCACTGATTGTTGTCCTCCCAGCAAGATCTGTTATCGCAGCCAAAGACCTGTCTAGTTCTATCAGAGCGATCCTCGGGTTCTCGGTCTCCTCCCTGACCAAGGTCCTTCTTGTTGGGCAACGAGCTCTGGGAAGAATCTGGATAGATCCATATTTTTTCCAGCTCATAATGATGGAGCCTACTGTGCTCTTGTGAAATCCTAACACTTAGGAATTTGTTTTATACCCTTCCCAAGATATATGCCCACTCACAATTATGTATTTGAGTTTTATGGACAGTTCCTTGGACTTCATGGAGTTTCTACTCTGACATGCACTGTCATCTGTGGGAATATGTGTTTTGTTCTAAATCATGTTCAATCAAATGAAATGGTAATAGGTAGACTATTATAGATTATTCACTCACTTATTCACTCAAAACATTTCATTTTTAATTGATTTGTAAAAAAAAAATATTGTAAATAAAAAAATCCACATTGACATTATTCATTACTGTATGTATCAGTGACAAAAAACCCTAATTCAATCCATTGTGAATTCAGGCTGTAACACCATAAAATGCCGTTAAAGTCAAAGGGATTGAATACTCTCTGAAGGTACTGTATGATAAAGAAGGACCATGTAAAGCAGGGAAATATGGCATAGCTGGCAGTATCAAATCTCTGTAAAACTATCAAATATAAATCATTATTATTATTTCACAGAAAAATATTATACTGCAGTCCCAATATAAAGCCAATGCATCAAATCTCTGCCCTGCTGTAGCCAACTGAATGTTCTCACAGTAAAATAATGCACACATGCACACACACATGTACATGCACACACACACACACACACACACACACACATACACACACACACACGCTTGCCATGGCCCTGGTTCAAGCCTATACTTTGGCAGCAGGCTGCTGTGTTTATATATTGATTAATATGGCTGCTCCTGTAATATACTCCAGGGTATACACAGCAGGCTGCTCTTTGGTCAAACTCTCCTGTGTGTGTGTGTGTGTGTGTGTGTGTGCGTGCGTGTGTGTGTGTTTATATGTACGCTGATTAATAGGGCTGCTACTGTAATATACCCCAAGGCACACACAGGACGCTTCTCTTCAGTAAAAAAATACTGCTGTGTGTGTGTGTGTGTGCGACTACCTGCATGTGTGTGCCTGTGTGTTTGTATTTATGCGTGCGTCGGACTCTTAGGGTCACAGCGGCCGTGTACTCATTAACCAAACACAATGTTGAGTCTGTTGCCCTGGCAACCGTATCACAGGGGTTGCAGCAGGTCCTCAAGACTACTATGGTCTGTTAGCCAGGGGATTAAAGTAAACATGCACCTGGATTTCGCCACTATATTTTGTTATGATGTGAAGCAGAGGTTGATATTATAATTAATACATCAAGTATTTTAAATAACATAAATGTCCAAATAGCATTACTGCTATTGTGTTGTGGAAGCTGAACTACACACAGAAAAATAAAGATGCCAACTGGAACAGAAAATGGTTCTTCAGAGTGATGCCATAGAAGAACCATTTCTGGTTCCACAAAGAACCTTTCAGACCAAGGTTCTTTAAAGAACCTTTGCTTAGACAGCTGTATTGTGTTTTTATTTATCTGCCCTTGTATAGCCTCATTTGCAATTGTATAATATACTATGGAGGGGTTTTGGTTATTTTCCACATTTATGACCTCACCAACCATCCAATAACTAAGAATTAAGAACCTTTTAATATCCCAAATAATCATATATGGTTCTTTGGGAAGTTCACATCCTAGTTCTAATAAAAAGAGAAAGAACCGGGATATCAAAGAGAACATGCACCAAAAATCATAAAATAAGTACCTAAGTTAGTCCCTCTAGCGTCATACTGTGTGTTAGCGTCTCTCTCCCGCATATTCCTCTTCTTCTTCTTCTGCATAAATAAATGATGAAACTGCTCAGAGCACTTCCCCTTCAACATATTTCAGTCATCTAAATGTTTCACTGGTTGGAATATCCTTCGCTCCCAAGTGGTTTGTATCAGCAAGGTTCTGCTGTTGTGTGGCTGAACCTTGCTTATCTATTCTGATGGAGGTAGTAATGTACAAAGAGATGATTGATAGACAGGAGACAGGCGATGTGTGAAGGAGAGAAGGAGGGAGAGGAGGATGAGAGATGGGGGTGGAGAGAGAAGAGACAGAGAGAAGGAGAGGACACTCGGTAGTGCTTTGGTCAGCAGGCTCGTCCAGAATGATGCGTTTCCAGCCAAGCAGTTCAGCTGATAATTGTCAGACATCCCAGATGGAGCCAGATGGTGTTAATCAGCCAGGACTAAAAGGTTGGGATGTGACACAGACACAGGACATGGCATACAGATCTGCCTGGTCCTGGTCCTGGTACTCAAAATTATAAACTATGTAATTTCTTCCCTGACTACTCTATAAGCTTTTACAATTCTGTACTTTCTTTGGGTTATAGCTTCATAATAATGTCATTGAGGTTGTATTTCCCAAAATGTATCATATTTCCTCAGAGTCAAAGTTACTGTGTTACTTTTTAGAAAAGAGAACATTGTTAGATGTGATCGTTCCCATGCAACTATAAAAGGATAAGAGGGCAAAATTCAAACTAGATTATTTTAATCTGAAAAATTGGAAATGACCTAATGGAGAGCCAAAAACATCTGTACTCTGTAATGGATGTGATTTAGTACACGAGTACACAGAAAAGCTACTCAATTACAGTAAAGTGAGTAAATCTAAGTAGTTACTTCCATCCTTGTCAAAAAGTCAACTCACTCAACACATCATCCATTTAGATGCAAAATACTTTTTTACATTCCAACAGAAGGATCCTGAAGCCTGATTCAGACAGGATGCAGGACGGACGTGTAGCAGTCATGTTGATTTGTTTATGATTATTTTTCCGTCAGCGCTGTGACTTGTGATTGGACAATGTTTGGACAAGCATAGCACCTATCCATCTCTCTCTCTCTCTCTCTCTCTCTCTCTCTCTCTCTCTCTCTCTCTCTCTCTCCATCTCAAATATTTACTAAACATCAAATTTTATTTTAAGTATCCATTAAGAGTCCATTCTGTTTCCTGTGTGAACAAGACCTAAGGCATTATGAGGCATATAAAAAAGAAGCATTTATCGAGGCTTACGGCCCCGCTGCAGTACAGCCATCGACCATCAGCCATTAAAAGAAAGATGCTCCACTGCTCACGTTGCGTTTGCGTTGAGTCCGATGGCCGCATCCTGCTACAAAATTGCAGAGGTTGAGTTCTCGATGGCTGATGCACGCGTTCACCCTCATTGAAATAAAGAGAAATAAAGTTGATATTGGTTGTTTTCTGCTGTATCCATTCACATAAATATCATATCAACATCACGCGCCCTGTGGAGCAGGGAGAACGTCAGATTGGCGCACGCTGAGTGATGACCTGTGCATTGCAGCCCACATGATCTCTAACCCTGACAGCCAAAGTGAACTGACCTACCATAACACTCAGAAATCCTTGAATATTCGCCTATGTAAATACTTAATTATATTTCTTACTGAGCTGCTGAACTTTGTGATTTCTGCTTTATAAATAAAGATTTACTTTAATAATGTTTACTATTATGTTTCAGGTGATGAACAGCTTCAAGCAAATCCACAAGATGACCTTGGAACAACACACCAAAGAAATGTTTTATCTACAGATCAAACACCAAACAACAAACACAAAAAAACAAATATTTTCACACTCATCCTCTCAAACTGACACAGTGTCAACATGATAAAAAACAGGAGCCCACCCTTACAACTACAAATAAATACTTCCACATAAACAATTCAGCTCAACTTTGTATTTGTCTTGCATTTATTCACTTTATGAATACATTATTTAGAAAACAATATATTGCTAATCATATTTGCCTGAACTAAATCAAGTTGAATTGTCTGCTAGAACACATCAAACACTTCATACCAGTTACATTTCACTTGTTTTCACTGATTACATATGATGCCTCCATAGTAGCAAGGTTCTCAAGAACTAATGTTGAATGTATACATGTTCTTTGTATTGTTTATATTGTTTTGTTTACCATGGTATGTCATCTGCTCTCCCTGTCAAGCCTGCAACTAGCACTAAGCTAGTTTTCCCTGTTATACATAAAATGATGGTGTTCTAATATAGAGAGGACTGTTTACCAAATATAATAATACTGTCCTCTGTATTATCTTGTTACAGATTACATGGTGATTTTTGACAGCTGTGAATGCAAATTATAATATACTCCTGCCAGCTGCAGGCTTGAGGGTAAAAATTCCTCATTGATGAAAGAGGTCAGAGAATGACAAGACTCGTTCAAGCTAACAGGTGGGCCAGAGGTATGCAGCAACATCTTAGTACAACAGTTTGTGTACAGAAGAGTGTCTCAGTGCACATAGCTAGTCAAATCAGTGGATGGGCTACAGCAGGAGAAAACTAAGAACAAGAAGATGAAGCTAAATGAGTCTGAAGAGGTCCGGCCTGGTTTCTGCTGTGACATGCTGATGGCAGGGTGAGAATCTGGTGTAAATAGCTGGAATCAATGGATTCATCGTGTCTGGTTTCAGCTTCACAGGCTGGTAGGAGTGGTGTTAACACCGATTTCAAACCTGGGACCCTTAACTTCAAGAGACAGCCAATTATTAGCTTGCTCTTCCTTGGTCTCGCACTTTTATATCAGTCCTAAATTGAGTGATCAAATTTGAAGCAGGCTGATCTCCTGAAATTTCATAAAATAAGCATGAAATGCAAATACATGTTCTGTCCCATCATGACACGGTTATTTTTTACATTTCACAAAATTGTATGCGATCACGTTCTTTTATAGTGGTCAGTACTTGACATGTGTTTCCTGTCATCCCTGCCTTTAAAGGAGTTGATACCTAAGACAATAGTAGTAAAATGCGGCCTGAAAAGTTCTCTGTTATTGTCTCTGATCAAAGAATGAGTGAAAAAAAACAAAAAAAAAAACATTTGACTTTTAATTCATTTCATTTAAATGTTTTGTTTCGTATTAACTCTCCAATTTTACCAGACTTTGATATTAACAGAAAAAAAAAGACCAAACGCTTTCGGGGAAGTAAGAGTGAAATGCACACATTGGAATATCCTTTCTTGCTTTTAATAGATAGCAGTATTGAAGTAGTGTTAAAGTTAAGTAGAAGTACCGGGCGTGACTGTAGACCGCCAGAGAAATCTATGTGAAAGACAAAAAAAAAAATCTTTCTTGAGCTCAGATGGTGTGGTGGTTTAAGACCCTGCATGCATCACTGCTGGCCTTCAAATCTCACCCAAACATGACTCTTAGGAGGGTGGACAGCCTATTTCTCTCAAAATTCTCTTTGGTTTCTTGACCCATGTTGCTGTGTGCTGTTGGTGAAACTGTGAAATGCAAAATTCGTGAGATCAGAGGTGGTGTAGTGGTTAAGCACATGCACCCTTGCTGACCTTGGCTCAAATCCCTCCAAAGCCTGTCTCCTCCTCTCTCTAGCCCTCTCATCCATCCATCGGTTTGAATACATAGAGGCAGAGGCAGAAATTATTCAAAACAAACTAAACAAAGAAGTAAAAGCTTACAAAGAGAAGGTGGAGAGGCTCTTTGTGGAGGGCAAAGACAGAGATGCATGGAGAGGAGTTAAGACAGTCAAGTAGCTCTCCACTTCCCCACTCGAGAGCAGAGGAATACTTAGACTTTACAGAAAACCTGAACAGCTTCTACTGCAGATTTGACAAACACAACCTCACCTGGGAGAGGGAAGAATTGTCCTCCAACCTCCTGTACATGGCCTCCACCGCTACTAACCTGGAGTTACCCCAAAATATAGAGCAGGTGCTAAAGAAGTGTAGCTGGGTTCACTTTTCTGATTTTGTCGAGCGATTCAGAGAGTCTGGTGTTGCTCTAGTCAACGGCTTGTTCTCGCTCAGAGAAACAATCGAGCCAATCGGCGCCTTTTGCGGGCGGGACTAAAGTTTGAACCGTTTTCATTGCTGTTTCGGCAGACATATTGTCTTTGCAAAGACTATATTTTTGTCAAAAACGACTGACATTCTTGGTGAAGTTAATAAAAACGGCCAGCATCAGTGTTAACTTTACTAACGTCAGAACGGCCTGATATGTCAGTCTCTAGTGATTGATTGGTTCGGGGAAAATCAACCCCCCCCCCACACACACACACACACACACACACACACACACACACACAGAAAACGGCTAACAAATCTCTTCTCATTTAAAACCACCGATCACTTCCCCACTGCTTATACACAATTTTATCCTATGCTTGTATAATGCCACAAATGCTGCAATGATTTTCTGCTGATATCGGGTGTCTCATCAATTCATTTCTAGATCTCTTCTGGCCTTGGATCAAATCGACTTGCATTCCTACTGCCTCAGTAAAGGATAAAAAGACCTTAAAAAGTTAGACTGCCTAAAGAAATATAAATTGAACTTACCCATTACAATTTTTTTTTCTTCTTTTGACAATGTTAAAATGCTTGGGAACTATATATGTATGTAAAATGAAAACATGGCCCTAATCCTTTTTTTTTTTTTCTGGTGGTGTGTCAGTCATTTAGTGGAACAAGTGTCTATCGTTAACTGTTAGCAGAACAAGTGTCCATCATGTTCAATTGGTTGAGTGCCTGTCAGTCACTTTCTCTGTCTGCTGTCAATCCAGTTGGGTGATTACTTCATGTCTGTTTACTTAACTGAGTCCGTGTTGTATGTTGAAGCTCTTTGCCTTCTGTTTTGATGAAGGAAATTTCTGATGGGCTTTATTTCTTTCTACTCTTCACCTGTAATGGATGTGATTTGCATTGATTTTGACCGAATTCTGAGAGGTGCCAAATTAACAGTGACACCTAAGGATAATTTAGTGCATACATGTGCATGTATTTGAACGATGATTCACAGAGGATATTTCAGTCTGTTTTCTCTAAACTTGGGATAAGATTTTTATTCAAGCGACTAGAGTAACGTACATGAACACATGTCAAGTTTATTTTTATAACCCTTAATCACTGTTACAGTCTCAAAGGGCTTCAAGATGCCCATGTTATGAGGACAATAAATTAAAACAGTAACAATCTATACTAGGAATATATATCATCAAGTTTTAAATCAGCTTTACATGTACATAAAGTGAAAAAGCAGGACACAATGGACTTAGCAATCATTGCATCTGTTAATGTGACACAAGACAAGCTAGATGCTTCAGTAAGGTGTTTGTAAGTCATGTACAGTATATTGATGTTTTTCACACGCGTGCTACAGTATGGGTAGTAGGGAGCGTGCTCACTGTCGGGAATGAACAGTTTTCAGAGATAACGCTTTTCTAGCAAAGTGGGTAATTCAGATTGTCTTCCAAATGATTTAAAATGGTGCACAGTGATCCAAAGTGAGTCTTAATGTGTCATGTTGGCTTCTTGTGATTTAGGAGTCACTCCCAGTGATTCCCATGGCTCAGGCAGTGTGATCCTTTGTTGTATCAATTATCCCTGAAGTCGCTCAAGGGAAGACTTTGATATATGGCACATTACATAACGACTCCCTAGTCAGTGCTGTGCAGCATTGCCTCTGTGTGTGTGTGTGTGTGTGTGTGTGTGTTTGCGCACATTTGTGTGGGTGTGTTTCAAAGCGGAGTGAACAGTGCGGAAGTCTGTGCTTCCACTTCAGCTTTGGCTTATCACTTTGATTGCTGCCTACATGTTTAACCAATCACATTTGAGTTATTAAATCTACAAATATATACATCACAGTTGAGAGCAGAGACTTGTTGGTATCATAGAACCAATGGACCAAGTGTGTGTGTGTGTGTACGTGTGTGTGCCCACACTTGTGTAAATGTGGATGTGTGCCTTTGTATGCGAGAGTGAGATAGGATGAGGCCAAGCAGTTAGACCAAGAAATACATAGGGATTCCTACACACACGCGCACACACACACACACACACACACACACACACACACACACACACACACACACACACACACTCCTTAAATTCAAATAACTTTAAAGAAGGAACTAAGGAACTGGTAACCAAGACAGCGCACACACATATCTGCACACACACACACACACACACACAGACCCCCTTTCACACAAACCCAGGGTGGTCTGGTTTACCAGGGGTCCAGACATTGTTTTAAGTCACCACTTTAGAGGTGTGTGTGTGTGTGTGTGTGTGTGTGTGTGTGTGTGTGTGGCCTGGCCACAAACAGGCGTTGCTAATTAATGGTGTGTGTTGAGGTGACATCCGTGTTGAATATCCTCGAACAGAGGACAGAAGGACGGTTTACATTCTTGACACATGAATAAAACAACAACAACAACAACACCAGCACACCATTTAAATATTTTGATCCCCAGATTTGATCCCTGGAACATCCAAAATCTGTCCATCAATCGCCAAGTGTCCTATCAAAGTTTCCTTGTGCAAGAACCCAACTTGCACACTGAGTGAGTCTCTTGGGACAAGATACTTATTAAGGCTGAACTGTGGTATCCCAAATCATCTGTTTGATGGAAAAAGCTGGTATTCATGATGTAAAACATATTCATCAGCCATGAATAAGCAGCTCTAAACATTTGCTCCAGCAGCTGAAACTTCAGTCTTTGAGCATAATATTGAAGATCGAGACAGCCTAGCTTTAATATGGGATACACTAATTCAGAATTCCATTGAGATTGGATCTTGGATCACCTTTGCTGACCTTATGGTTCAGGAGTAATTGGCTAAAATGTAAATTTGATTGTTATAGCGGCACCATCTGGCCCATGAGTGTCATTTTTGTTGCCTGAGTAGTGAGGGAAATTTGAAACCTATCCACCATATTTGGTTGCTCTAGGTCTCTGAGGTACAGATCATTTTAGGGCAGAAAAACAAGGAGAAGAAGAAGAAGAAGAAGAAGAAGAAGGTTTCAGCCCTACAGGCTTGAACCCCTGATAAAAAGGGAAAGTGTCAAAGACTTTAACCCAGGAAGGAAGGAAACACCTTGCTACAGTGGAAACCATTGTAGAAGTCTTTCCTCGTGCATTCATCCTACATATATGATTAGTTAATACTGTGGACATTTTTCTCTTACCAAATCAGTATATTGTAAAACCAGATTCTACTGTCTCTCAACCAATTAGCTGCCAAGCCATTTCTTGTAACCTTCAATGGGTGAAAAGAGAGCAAAGCTAGATTCTTTCCAAACAGCACTTAATGATTAAACAAAAGCAAGGGCGTAGGTTTGATTTTGACATTGGTAGGGACACAAATGAGGGAGGTCCGGAGGGGATGTAACCCCCACTGGAAGCTGAGGCATTTTACATTTATGATAGACTTCTGACCGCCATTTCATGTCATCTAGATCAGTGATTCTCAACCTTTTTCATATCGAGGACCCCTAGTTTAGTCCACATTAGAGCCATGGACCCCCATTTGATGAGATTTTGTCTCTCGGACCCAAATCTGAGAATACTTTTATTGTTAGATATGATTTTGATCCAGAATCCCATGACTGTCTGTATTGTAGGTAGAGAGATAACAGTGAAATTAAGATCAAAACAGTCATTCTTCTACATTCTGTAATTGTGTTAACTATTTGTAAATTAAATAATGCTGAAGTTTAACAATTCATCAATTTGCTGGGGACCCCCTGGAACCCCCTCAAGGACCGCTGGTGGTCCCCGGACCCCACGTTGAGAACCACTGATCTAGATAGTTATGGTAGCCAATACACTCATTAACAGACACACAGACACAGGGGCGTAGCACATTAATGAATCCTTTACTCAAATTTGCCAGCTGAATGGGACTTTGAAGAGCACATTTTGTTTTAAGGCAGGTACTGTAGTACTGTTGCCTATTCAAACCAACGATCTGTATTTACATTTAAAATAATAATAATAATAATAATGAGATATTGTAAACTATATCCAAACCCTACATACAAACAGCTGAGCCAAACACATGCCTACGGCTGTCATTAACAGAAATGAACTGTTGGCATATTTGTTTTACATCAGTGTTGTCCAGTGTGGCAACATCAGCATTGTTCAATCTCACTTGTGAGATGTAGGCTACTTACGGTCGTCACTCGTCACAGACGCACGCGACACGGTACTTAAATAAACTAACTTTAATGGCTAAACACAACTGTTACTAATATAAAATAGGATGGAGTCTTCACTCGCATGCTCGCCGGTAGGCGGAGCTTTGGCTCTTCTTGCCCACAGCATTTCATACGTTAGCAAGAAATGGCAAAGCCAATCAGCGATTTTTTGGGGGGTTAGGGAGGCGGTGTCACGCCAATTTTTATCCGGGTGACGCAATAACATTCTAAAACAGCTGTTATACTAAAGTTTCGTTACAGCGTCCGTTGCTATGCCGACACGGGACACCAATGCACTACACTACACCAATGCAGCGGGACTCGTAGTAGAGAACGCAATCTGTTAACATTGACTAGACACTGACGGACAAAACAACGTTTATTGTCAATCAAAATAATTGCTAGGGACATTTCAGAGTCGCTTGATATTGATATATTGTTATTAAATTCTACGCCCTTGAACAAAAGTGCATCAGTAGCTCAACAAGCAGTTCTCCAACCCAAGGGTGACTTAGATTCCTAGGTATTTGTAGGGGCTGATTTGTTTGATGCCTGTAGTGTGGATCACATCTCAGGGAGGGTCAGACGCAGGCGGTAGACCAATTGATTTGTTTAGTAGAACTGGTGGTGCGCTCATCTGTATTAAAAAAAAACCCTGAAAAGCAGGGATGAAATCAGAGCACCCTGGGTTGCCCCCAATTTGGTAATAACGGGAGTTGAGGCTGACCCACTGACCCTGGGCCAGCTGTCCTCTTTTTGTGAGAAATAAGTAATACCAGTGAATAAAATAAGGGCTGACCTGCAGCTGGGGCATTTTTGACAGTTGAACCTCTGGTCAAATGATATTAAAAGCCACAGAGAAATCAAGAGATAGCTCCAACAAATGTTCTGTTTGACCAAAGGGTTGTAGGTGCATAAGGGAAACAACAAGTGTAGCATTGTGGTTAGAATGTAGGTGGGGCTTTCTGAATCTGACTCCACTGGCATCCATGTTGTCATACTGACCAGGGGGTACAGTGTAGGTATGGACTGTTCTCTCTAGATTGTATTTTTATTTTATTATATTTTTACTTTTCTGTTCTACCGAAACCCAAATTGGCGGCGGCTGTACATTTCTACTACTCAGAGCATTAAACTCTCCATTGGAAATGAAAATAGGACTGAATAAGCATATTGCAAACCAAAACGTTCAAACTTGTCAGGACATTTTTTGCACTTTTTGCTGTCTGAAAAGGGACACAAAGAATTCCTCTCAGATGTGACAAAAGTGCACCATGCAAACAGTAAAATGTATTCTACAATTGCTGCATCTGTATGGACAAATACAATCTGTATAGCCAGTGACTTTTTGAGAGAACCACTGTTTTTTTTATTTTTTATTTTTTTTAATTTCATTTTTTAATGCAATACTTAGAAGACCAAAATGTTAATGCTCTGAACATGTGGGTAAAGTTAGTGACAGTGGTATCAGGTTATAATGTGGAACACCCACCCCATGACTTGACGTCAAGACGTTGGTAGCTGAACAATAAATTACTTTGTATCAGAGAAGCTACAACAAAACATACAATGTATATATGTCTTTTACAAGCACAAATAAAAAAAATAAAAAATGCACGCTAATAATAACAATTATAATAACAATCATACAGAAAGCAGTCAATAAACAACAACATCATAATACAAAGATTGCCCACATTAATTTGAACAAATTTGCATATATCTGACTAAGACTGCCCACACCCCAAGCTATCTAGTGAATATCAACATGTATCAACAGAACATTTTTTTAGTTTAGCTATCCTGCACCTTGCAAATGGAAATGGGATGAGGAAACCTAAAAATTGGATGCATTTATTCTATCTTCACAACTTCAACCTCACCTTCAGGGGAAAGTATGCACATATTCTGCAGTAGGGAGTATGGCCTTCTGACCAAGGGCATGTTGAGGAATGGGCTGCTTATCTGTTTATAAGAGTTTACATTTGTCTTATTGAAATTCAGCACATATACAGCGTATACGTTTGGACACACATTTTTCTTTATTTTTACTATTTTCCACATTTTAGAATAATAGTAAAGACATCAAAACTATGAAATAACACAAATGGAATTATGCAGTGACCAAAAAAGTGTTAAACAAATCAAAACTATCTTATATTTTAGATTCTTTAAAGTAGCCGCCCTTTGCCTTGATGGAAAGGCAAAGGCTTTGGAAAGAAATTCATACATAGGCATCAACTTCACTGTTTATATTTGTCTAAGAAACACATTGCAAGCATTGGCTTTAAGATAATGAAAAACATTGAACACATTCAATCAGGTGTGTCCAAACATTTGACTGGGAGTGTAGGAGTAACAAATAATCTTGTGACCCTAGTAAGATTATGCTGATAGAAATGTGATACGAAAGCAAATCAGACCTGAAGTCATAGAATAGGTTTTATTTTGTGCTGCTGCAGCAAGGAAAGGTTTGGCCAGCATTCATAATGAAACGGAGTTCTATGAAGTAAAAACTGAATCACTGGAGGCCAGAAAAGATTCACACTTTTTTTAGATACAAAGCTTGGACTTTCTCTGTGGTGGTACTTTCTCATCCTGGCTGGAAACTTCTAGAACAAAGTAGGAGTTTTGTGGATTCAGGGTCTCTAAGGTTCCACTGTGCTGTGACTGACAGGCACAAAAGCTCCAATGACATTCCACCGGTTGTGAAATTTTTTTTTTGAATATATATTAATATATTTGAGGAGGATGCAAGAGCATGAATGGAAGATCGCAATTAATAATTTTTCATGGCCACATAATTTTATCAATGCAAAGAATAAGTCATTTAGTCTATTATTGAGTCCTAAAATCATAATTTTCTTAAAGTAAGTGAAAAAATATGCCAATGGGGTTTGATAATTTCACTTGTTTCTAATGCAAATCAACTTGCTTCAAGAATTTTGCAGAATCAAGTGTCATTTTCTTGATAGCAGTGCAGCAATCTGCACTTTTCCTGAAACAAGTGAAGCTGCATTGGAAATAATAAATAAATAATATCTCTCCTCACTGGCAGAATTTTTCTCGTTTTAAGAAAAATAAGATTTGAAGGCTGAATATGAGACTAAATAACTGGTTAAGATGGACGTTTTTTGCAGTGATTTTGTCTGGATCGGGGGAGTTGGGATGGAGGTATGAACACACACGTATACAGACTCTCACACACGCACGCACGCACGCACGCACGCACGCACGCACGCACGCACGCACACACGCACACACACACACACACACACACACACACACACACACACACACACACACAGTGATATTTCCCTCTTGACAGGGTCGGCTGGGTTGCAGCCATGGTGGTACAAGTGTCCCACTGTAGCAGACTGGTAGGAGGTTGAGTTCAAATCCCCTGAGCTGCAGCTGTTCCATGACTGACAGTGTTTCTGTACACCTACTCTCTCTCTCTCTCTCTCTCTCTCTCTCTCTCTCTCTCTCTCTCTCTCTCTCTTATCCCCCCTTCTGTCTCTTTCTCTCCCTCCATTCCTTCTCCCTTCCCCTTCTACTCTCCACTTTCTGTCTTTTTGTCCTTTCCTTTTTTTTGTATTCTCCCTGTTTTACGGGCTCACACTATGTAGGAGTCTCCATTTAACATTTAATTTTCCATTAATTAATACACTTAAGTGTGCTGCTCTCTTTCTCTGGCTCTGTCAGTCTATCTCTGCCTCGCTGCCTCTCTCCGTCTTTTCTATTTCTGTTTCTCTCCCACTCACTCTCTCTCTCTCTCTCTCTCTCTCTCTCTCTCTCTCTCTCTCTCTCAGCATCATTCCCAGCATAAATCCATTTTATGCCCTTTCTATTTCCACTGGAAACTATTCACTCCTCCTGCAGAAGATTGACAATTGGTCCTTGGGCGTTTTGGTTTTTATTTTCATCATAAATCAAAGGAGTGGGAAAGGCAAAACTCAGGGGTAAAAATGTGACAATTGGGACTTAATATAAAGGGTTGTAAATTAATGCATTGTAGGCCTACATGCACAATCTCTCACTCTTCCACTCTTGCTCTCAATTCAATTCAATTCAAGGCAACATGCTTTTTCCACATCCACAGCTGTCCAGTACAGTCAATCTCTCACTTCCTCCCTCGGTCCTGCTCTCTCTCACGCTTTCTCTTTTTGTCTTTCTCTCTCTTCATCTGACCCTTCCCTCTCTCCTCTTTCTCCCTCTCCTCTCCTCTCCCTCTGTATTTCTTCCCCCCTCCTATCCATGCTAAACTTTCTCTCATTGTTTTTTCCCCCAATCTTTCTCTCCCTCTCACACAGCGAATGCCTCTCCCGGTGACACTTAACTGAGGCTCCCTTCCTCTTTCTCCTTCTTGCTCAGCAGGGGTGGAAGGAGTTTCAAAATATCTTACTAAAGTAGAAGTAGCATTTAGGCTAAAAATCTACTTTAGTACAATTAAAAAGTAGCTAATCTAAGATGTATTCAGACAGAGTAAAAGTTACTGTTGAGTATAGACAGTTACATACAGTGTGATCTTTCCCATGCAATACAAATTACGAATACGAATACAAATTTAATTTAAAAACAACTAAAGTGTTTAACCAAAATAAAGATTACATGATTACAGTTGACTAGTTTCTGATGCATTACTCCGTAATGGATGTGATTGAAAATGTAACGAAGTGCAATACATGAGTCAAAACTCACTTGAGCAAAAGTAAAATTACTGACCTGAAAAAATACTCCAAAAAGTACAAGTACATGCAAAGAAATTACTCAATTACAGTAACAAGAGTAAATGGAACTTTTTTTATTGGCCTTGGTAAAATGAACAGCCACTGGACTTCCATCCTTGTTTCTAATGGTACTGAATGCTCTCAAAATCTGGTTTTGAGGGTCCTGGTTGTTATTCTGATGTCAGCCAGGCCACAAGGGCACTTGAGCATCTATATGACATTGTTGAATTTGAACAGGCAGATCATGTCCCATTTCAGGTCCAGTCATGAAAATGTGTGCATCTCCTAATGTGGAAGAAGTATTGACAATTGCATAGCGTTGGTGCAGTATGTACATCTAGTTGAAGGTGTGTTTCATGTGTGAGGTTGCACTGCTTTTTAGACTTTTATTTCCATCCTTGTAACACCCTCGCTCCCTGTAAGTAACTGTAAGCAAATCCATATTTAGTGTAAGTAATCCATACTCTTCCCCATATCCCACCCATACAGTCAACTTAACATGTGTTGAAATGGTTGGCTGCATGTGGTTACTATGCCCACAATTGTTTATATTCTGTTGAATTGTTTTTATTGTTGTTATTGCTTCTTTTATATTCTATTTTCATATTCATGTTCTATAGTCTTATCTTTGTTTTTTTCTCTCTCTGTCTCCTCAGTTTTTTCTCTCTGACTTCATACACAACTGTACACAAACACACACGTCCAGAGACACTTACATTTACAGGAACACACACACACACACACACACACACACACACACACACACACACACACACACACACACACCAGCATCCTCTTCCATCCACCCTCTCAGACATTTGGCCCTCAGGCCTTTGAAAGGTACTTTAGTCCACAGTGTAGTCTACTGTCGTCCATTATGTCAGAGCTATTACAGGTCAAACGGAGCAGAAAATCAAATGAGGTTGCCGCACAGTTAGGCTCCATATTCACACCACACACACACACACACACACACACATACTTGAGTATCTACACATGCATATATATGTCTCTTTGTCACTGTCCTTCCCACATGCACACAACTACACACATCTTTTTCTTGTTTTCTCTCTCTCACAAACACATTGATGTACATTCCTTCACGTTAAAGCTGCAACTTTTTTCACAATTAAATAACAATAAAGAAATAGGATATATTATACATTATCAGTCTGTGTCTGTCTATAATTCTATGTATACATTAGTTAATCCCTACGTTTGCCTAAAATTGGCTTTTCAATGATGTTCAGGACGTTTTGAGGCGTACACCATTTCTGTGGGCGTGGTCAGTGGTGAGCTGGGTTGGTAAGGTAAGGCTAGTGGCCACAGTGCACAGACGTCATAGCAACAGCAATGATGTAAAGCAGTACAAAAACAAAGTACAGAGAAGCTAAATGTGTGGCAGCCAATGTCTATTCACGCTGACGCCATTTGAAGGCGACAAATAGCTGAGAAGCGATGCAGACAGGGTGAATGCTAGCCAGTTTGTTATGTTTTCTACACAGTGAACAAACAGTGCTAGATTATCCCACAGAGTTCATCAGCGAGCTCATCGAGATGAGTGAAAATTCATCACTATCTCATAAAATTTTGTGAAATGAGCACAAACTATATGTTGTGGACACAAATAATGTGAACATTACATTCTTCCACCATGAAAGGAGTATGTGGCAATACTACAGATTGTTTCTGAGTGGTCTTACAGTTTTTTACGATCGCTAGCAAGCGTTTTTCAATACTTATAATACTTTTTCTAAACTCTTCACACACCAACTCACCTACAACACACAGTTGGCAAAACAGTTAATTTTATGCTCAAAATCACATATTGTAAACTAAACACCAACACTAATTTTCAAAATGCAAGAATACTTTGTCAAAATACACTAACTCTACCAAAACACTGCAAACATGTCTCAAAATCAAATAATTCTTTCAAAACTCTAGCACATGTTTTCTTCCAACAGGAACATTTAGGCAATCACAGCACAATGACATACAAAATACTAACAGCAGATGGTATTACAGAAAATGCATTACTTTACATGTGTCAGTTCTACCCTTATACAATAGACAGTATATTGATAATCAATTGTTTTTCGCACTGCAGTTACTTTTGAAGTCACTCTACATTTTTCTTTTGTTGAGTGTAGTAAATGTTTTGCAAACATTCTATATCAGAAGTAAATGACTCATCTTTACTTGTACAGTATGTGAAAAAGGAATAAGTTACAGAATTGCTGCAGTAAAGGCTTTATTTGCTATAGGAAATTACTGCAAGAGATCAACAAAAATCTGCAGTATAGCTGCTGGTTACAGTGGTGTAAAAATAAAATATACAAACAGAAAAAGGCACAGAAGAAAAAAAAAGAAAAATACACAGTCCTTTTCTAATCTACCCGGTCTTCTGCATTTGGCCACATGTTCTCGTCCACATCACTCCTTATATTTTCTCTGGCTATGCACCTTGGGAAGTATCTTTTGGCGTGCCTTATCCACCCCTGGCAGTGTTCAGCTGTGATTGGTCTATTTGCATAACTTCAATCAGCTGTTTCTCACTAGCAATAAAAATGTACATGTTTCAATGTACAATGTGAACTGCTGTTCACTTCAACTGTAGCCTATAAGTTAGGTTTAGAACATGAGGTTATCTGTTCTGACATACAGTGTGAAAGCATTTGTAAATTTGGCAGTAAAAATCCATAGTTTTGGTCTTGGTTGAGCTTGTGTGTAAAAGAAATTCAAGAGTTTTTAAAATGTGTTCAGTGAATGCATTTTGTGTCAAAGGAACAAGAAATGTGTTAATGGTATGGCCCGCAACAGACCGATGTTGTGCTAACTGTGTTAAGAGTTATGAAAATGTGACTACAGAACTGATAAAAGGTTGCTAGCAATCGTAAAAAACTGTAATATGAAAGATTTCCTTTAATTGTGTGTTGCTTATATATGTGTTGCTGTATATAAAGGGTTAATTTGGTTTACCTGGTAAACAGGGACCTGCCCCACACTGATTGAGCCACTCTTATTGGTTGATTAGTGGTGATGTGGCCAGCTTGTGTTGTTTACAGTTTTTTACGATTGCTAGCAACCTTTTATCAGTTCTGTAGTCACATTTTCATAACTCTTAACACAGTTAGTACAACATCGGTCTGTTGCGGGCCATACCATTAACACCATTCAGTGAACACATTTTAAAAACTCTTGAATTTCTTTTACACACAAGCTCAACCAAGACCAAAACTATGGATTTTTACTGCCAAATTTACAAATGCTTGCACACTGTATGTCAGAACAGATAACCTCATGTTCTAAACCTAACTTATAGGCTACAGTTGAAGTGAACAGCAGTTCACATTGTATATTGAAACACAAATATATGTCCTATATTTTTTTTATTGCTATTGAGAAACAACTGATTGAAGTTATGCAAATAGACCAATCACAGCTGATTCCCATCTAAGTTGAAGACATACGGTGTTGAGGTTCTTTCAATTGCATGACCATATACGTAAAAAGGGGACCTCTTTGGACTGATCTTGTTCAATGTGGACACAGAACAATATAGAGCAGCAGAAAGAGAGGGAAAGACGCCAAATGCAGAAGACCGGGTAGATTAGAAAAGGACTGTATTTTTCTTTTTTTTTCTTCTGTGCCTTTTTCTGTTTGTATATTTTATTTTTACACAACTGTAACCAGCAGCTATATTACAGATTTTTGTTGATCTCTTGCAGTAATTTCCTATTGCAAATAAAGCCTTTACTGCAACAATTCTGTCACTTATTCCTTTTTCATATACTGTACATTCTATAAAGTAAAGATGAGTCATTCACTTTTGATATAGAATGTTTTCAAAAAAGAAGACAAAAAATGTTTACATTTACTACACTCAAAAGAAAAATGTAGAGTGACTTCAAAAGAAACTGCAGTGCGAAAAACAATTGACTATCAATATACTGTCTATTGTATAAGGGTAGAACTGACACATGTAAAGTAATGCATTTTCTGTAATACCATCTGCTGTTAGTATTTTGTATGTCATTGTGCTGTGATTGCCTAAATGTTCCTGTTGGAAGAAAACATGTGCTAGAGTTTTGAAATAATTATTTGATTTTGAGACATGTTTGCAGTGTTTTGGTAGAGTTAGTGTATTTTGACAAAGTATTCTTGCATTTTGAAAATTAGTGTTGGTGTTTAGTTTACAATATGTGATTTTGAGCATAAAATTAACTGTTTTGCCAACTGTGTGTTGTAGGTGAGTTGGTGTGTGAAGAGTTTAGAAAAAGTATTATAAGTATTGAAAAACGCTTGCTAGCGATCGTAAAAAACTGTAAATGCCCTTTGTTCAATTGAGTTGTAATCCTGATGAAGGCTACTATAGCTGAAATGCGTCCATATTCTACATTTTTCAACATATTTCTCTCACTTTTAGTGTACAGAGCACGTATTTGCCTTTTAGCACATCATGCTCATTTCACAAAATTTTGGAAGGCCAGGCTTGACAAGTATTGGGGTGTGAACTTGGGGAGGAGGGAAGGACTTGCAATACACTTCGCTACCTCGAGGGAAAAACTGACATTTTGTAGCTTTAACAGCTTTTCTCCGTCTCTTTCTCTGTGGTTCTGTATAGTTCAATGGGTAGAGCAAGGCATTGTCTCACATGCACAAATACACTCTCTCTCTCTCTCTCTCTCTCTCTCTCTCTCTCACACACACACACACATACATACTTCCATATTCCATCCGTGAATAATCCCCAGTCTAATGTCTGAATGCGAGAACCATATTAAACAGCTACTGGCCAGTTAATGACTGACAGGAAAACACTGTATTCCTTCAACTGTTATAGATCCTCAAGTGAAGGTGTGTGTGTGTGTGTGTGTGTGTGTGTGTGTGAGAGAGAGAGAGAGAGAGAGAGAGAGAGAGAGAGAGAGAGAGAGAGAGAGAGAGAGGTAAAATAAGGGATAAGAGATCAGGGGGTGATAGAGGGAGAGAGGAAGGGAGGTAGAGGATAAAAGTGTATAGGGGTCAAAGAAGGACAGAGAGGGCAGGAAAGGAGAGGATGGAAGGAAGGAGAGAGAGAGAGAGAGGAAGGTTAGGTAGGGGTAGAGAGAGAATTTGTGCAATGGGTATGAGAATGTGTGTGCTGTGTGTTTAGTGTGTGTGTGTGTGTGTGTGTTTGTCAGTGTGTGTGTGTGCTGTGTGTGTAAACCCCTCCTTGCTGTGGGGTCCTCTCTCTCTCTCTAACGGTTATACGGGGCGTCCAACATTCTTAGCCAGATCTAGGGATCATCCCTGGATAGCTGGGGGACAGTGTGTGTGTGTGTGTGCGTGTGTGTGTGTGTGTGTGTGTGTGTGTGTGTGTGTGTGTGTGATGACCCCACTGAACCAGGGAAGGCCTAAAATTGCAATATGGTGTGGCAGAAAGAGAGAGGGACAGAGAGAGAGAGAGAGAGAGGGAAAGAGACAGAGAGAGAGAGAGAGAGAGGGAGAGAGAGGGAAAGAGAGAGAGCGAGAGAGAGAGAGAGAGAGAAAGAAAGAGAGAGAGAGGGAGGGAAAGAGAGAGAGAGAGAGAATAGAAATCTTAAAAACAAAATCATAGGAGAAAGAGAAAATGTAAGTGAGAGAATAAAGGAAATAAGAGGGGAAAAAGGAAGTGGGAGAGAAACAGAGGGAAGAAGAATGGAGGAAAAGAGAAAAACAATAACAAAATATATTCTTATATTGTATTTCTAGAGAGAAAGAGATGGAAAGAAACAGAAAGAAACAGACAAGAGGAAAGAGAAAAAGAGACATCATCTCATTCCCTTGTTGGAAAATATTTTTGTTCCTCATAAGTGACAGGAGTGCCTCCTGTGCATATGTAGAGTGCAGAGCCTGTCTGTGTGTTCGTGTGTGTGTGTGTGTGTGTGTCTCCCTAGAGCACAAAGAGAATATTCTTCTCTCTCTTTCTCCTTCTGTGTTGATTGCCTCCCTCTCTCCATGCTACCCTCAGTTGCCATATTTTAAGATTATTTTTATTGCATTTCTGCTTTATGGGACATTATAGTGGAATATAATAAGCATTGGGACTTGTGGAGTGATAAAAGATCAGAAAAAGAGAGAGGGAAAGAGAGAGGGATTGAGAAGCACTAACTGTAAGGAGACTGGGAAACTGCAGCAACACTCAGGTAATGCATGTTGATAACTCCAGGTTTAGATTTTTATCAATTTCTGTTGCTCTTTCTTTCAGCATTTTCTTTATTATTATTATTATTATTATTATTATTATTATCATTATCATTATCATTATTATTATTAGTAGTAGTGTCATTTTTTTTTGTTGAAGAACAGCCTCCCTAATAACTATGCCATCCCACTGCCAAACTTCATAGTAATAGCATATAGGCCTATTAGCAATTATATATTCATAATCCAATATATAATTGATAATACACATATTATGATGATACTAATTATTAATTATTAAAATCAATTATTATAATTAGTAGTAGTACTAGCAGTAGCAGTAATATTGTCATTATTATGACTATATAGGGTTAGGGTTGGTAGTGAAGGTTTGTGCTGCTTTGTGCAGTAACGCACATACACATAGTGTCACTGTCAGTCTTTCACATGTCTTATTCCTAACTCACTCCAAGTCTTAAATCCATAATCTGTACAAGACAGTGCAAAATGTGGGTTATTTACTGTGGGTGCAAGACAATAAATGGATTTTTTTTTTTCCCACCATACTTACACATTTTATACCAGGAAGTCACCAGTCAGTGTTTTTCACTATGAAATTGTCTTTTACCACGGAACGGAGACCAGTCCTTTCTATAAATGGCAAATCAGATATTGCCAATGGTTCACAGCCAGCAATTTCAAGATCTAAGAATGTTGATTTCGGGTCTCTCTTCACACATTCTAACACAAATCTTGGGATGCCCAGTGATAATAAATTAGGAACCGATAGACCTCCTCTATGAATAGGAAGCTGGAACTTATTAACCTTAACCCTAGGACACGTATTGTTCCATATAAATTTACTGATGACTTGGTTAAAAAGTCTTAAAGTACCTAGTTGGAATATAATTTGGTAGCATCTGAAGCAGAAAATAAAATTCTTGGTAGAACATCCATCTTTACTATTGCAATACGTCCCATGAGGGAAGTTTGAAGGATAGACCATCTTTGTAAATCTTTTTTAATCTTTTCTAATACAGGGGTTAGATTATTTTTAATTAAATCATTCATATCATATGAAACAACAGTCCAAGTGGAGGTGGCTGGGTTGGATGACCACCTTTCCCTCTATGGACAACATCCGCCTCTTTGGTGTAAGAATGGGAGAAGAATGGGAAAGAATCTCCTGAAAGACAAAGTTCTGTATCTCACTTAATTAGTGGCCTAACTGTAAGCTAGCACATGTTATTCCCAATATTTATTTAGCATTATCCCATGCTAGTTGCCTAGCATGGGATACATGCAAAACATAGTCAAAACTTGACTGAAGTTTGCAGGAAATCCAAACACATAGGGAGTTAGCAACTGCAGTTCAATCTTAGGCATTTTCCATAGCACTAAATTAATGGGGTTCCTTTGTTTAGAGTCTCAAAAGACAGCATAATTGACAAACAAATCTCTCCAAGCATCTCGTGCAGCATAATCCTAACATTTTATTTTATTTTTTCTGCCAAACAGAGCAAGCAGAACCATCTGGCAGAGCAGCACAGGGTGTGCAAAAGCATTCATAATTTCTAAAATAGAAAGAGAAAAGAAAGTAAATACGAATCTTTTGGCCTTGTAGTGATATTGTGTGGCCAAAAAAATGTAGGAACAGAGATTTTATGGCCATTTTACACACTATTTGTGACAGCAGACAAACTAACCCCATTCACTTCAATGTTGTGGAAAATGGCTCAGATGAAACTGGTTGCTAACTCCCTGTGTGTTTGGATTTTGTCCAAACATCAATCAAGTTTTGGTGAGTAGATATTTACAGGACTTGCTTCTTCTGTAAGTCAGAGTTTGTGTGAATTTGTGTGCGAGTGATAGTGTGGGATTCAATATAATGTTGTGTAAGTGTGAATAATGTATGCCAAACCCCCCCCCCACAAAAAACAGTGCCAGATCTGAGATAACATACATTAGAAAGGCAAATCCTCATAATAATCCTTCAAAAATAATAATAAAAATACAATTGTAAGAAGAAAACTGTGAGTACTCGCCCTACACATTTATTGTCTGGTAAAATCCTCATGATAAACCTCAGTAAAATTCAAAATAAACTTGTCGGTTTTCACATCAATACCATAAAACAATTACTCACATCAGCCGGAATGAAAAGAGCATCCTTTATCTCTTTGAAGAAGGCCATCATCAGCACTATGAAAGGAAGGCTGGCATCTACATCTTCACCTTCTCTTTCACTATCAGCGAGAGCCATCTTTACCTCCTTTGTCCAGTGCAGCAGCCGAGTCTTGAAGAATTGCATCGCCCTTTTTCCTTTTGCGGCGACGCTCTCCCCGAGTCTTTCATCCAGTTCAATGCCGGTAAGTGCGCTAAAGTGCTGGATCAAGAACCTTTTCATAAACAGAAAAGGCCATTCTCTCTTTAGTTCATGCACACTGGGTGAAGGTGTAGCAGTGATTGCACAATGCTGCGGCTCTCAAGTTAACATCATCAAATCTTCCACGATCTGCTCCTTTATGCCCCTCTTGAGTGAATTTTTTTTCATCTCCTCTTTCTTCTCAGGTAGAGACTCTCTTGTTTCTCCCTCAGGTAGTTCAGTGGTTTGTTGACGGTGCTTGCTGGCTTCCCTCCATCGTAGCAGCAGATCTTTAAAGGTCCCATATCGTGTAAAACAGGATTCCCCTTGCCTCTTTGATTATAAAGGAGTTGGATGTGCTATCTAAACATTGTGAAAATATTCAAACACACGGACGCCAACTAAATCCACACAATCCATATTAGAAAAACGAGCCTCTAAACGAGCCGTTTGACTTCCGTAACTTTGTGGCGTCACAAAGGTTCGCTCATTATCATTTTTGTAAGAAATAATAGACTAAGTGTTTTTTTCAAAGCGGTTGAGCGGTTGTTACTGTTTATTACCGGAGAGTTTTCCCTACCTGTAGCTGCTGGGCTGCGGTGTCTCACGTTTCACTCTTGAAATGGTTAGCCAATCAGAACAGAGGGGTCGTTAATATTAATGAGCCTTAACGACACAGCAACAGCCTGTTCTTGGGAAGGCTCAGAGAGATGCTGGAAAATTAACCCGTAAAAACAGATTGAGAGTGTTTTTGGTACATGACACCACACAAACAGCTTTTAATCAAAACATAAAATAAAATACTGGAAAGTGTAGAATATGGGACCTTTAAGGTTTTCTCAGCCGGGCCAGGGTGTTGTTGCTATTCAGGTTATCTACCCGATTTTTCAGTTGTTAGGACAAAGTGAAGTACCTGTTGCCCATCGATCCCCTTCATCTGTTCGCTCTTGGAAGCTGTCAGGATATTTGTCAATGATGCTCTTCGCAACAGCTGTGCATTGACTTAATGTGGGGTTCAAACATACTTCTCTCATGGCATTTACAATGACTGTATTTGTCATGCTCTTGTTGTCTACATGTTCTCTGTGTTTACATTAGAACATAGCTTTGTATTTTGAGTTGAAGTATGGAAAGAGAATGTTGAGCAAGTCTCTTGTTTCATGTTTTACGTGTTTTATGTGCCAACTGATGCGCATAAGTCTGCCACATTTCCTACTTATTTTCCATTTCATACTCCATTTCACAACTTTCATGACTAAATCTGAAGATTTTAGTCTGGTTTCAAAGTAAACTATTCTGACTGTGGCTGGGCAAAATGACAATATATGTCAATACTTATCAATACATGACAATGCATGTCAACTAGACCTTACCAGTCTACAGCTTAAGGTTATTTTTTTTTATATACATCAGAATGTCAACAGTGAGTCTACAACTACATAAAATGTCATATGTGTATCAGAACTGCCATACTTTTCTATATATATTAAGGCAATTCCAAACTCTTCAAAACCTGACAATTATCTTCTTCTTTTTTTTTCTTTTTTTTTTTTTTTTTTACATATTTTCCATACTTTAAAGCTTTCTGGACTGCACAGCAAAATCTAAGATGTAGGTTATTTACATTATTTATATTAACAAAATGTTTTACCTCTGCTGTTGAATTCACACAGTAGTTTCTGGCAACCAGTGATAGCAGATGTTTGATATCATCTTCTGTGAGATAATTGAAGTCGTCAGCTGCCCTAATTCCCATTTTGGACAAATCTTCGAGAAGAGTTGTCAACATCTCATAATCCAATCTCTTATGATTGTCTCCATTACTTTTGACCTAGACAGACAGAATGATGAAGCAAAACAAGATTAAGACCAAACTGGTCTTACACGGGCAAATGGGTAATAGTCGGCAAGACTGTCGGCACATACACACACATAACGAGTGTCACAGTCATGCTGTAGGCAGTGCAAACCAAGGTCCAACACCGGCACTGACTGATATTTCTGATAAAACTTTACCTGACAGTTATCAGAGCAATCCTACCAAGCACATAACCACTGTCGTTAACATCAACAACAACAGTCATTCCTTTTTTGTGTGCTGTGCGTCTTAATTTCTTCAATCACAAAATTGACTCTATTAGAGATGAAATTAGCAATTCTTTACCCACCGAGGGCGTTGATCCCTCTCCTATTCGTGCATTAGCCGCAATAGAGACCACCGCCGTACTCTCGCAATTTGAGACTGTCTCCTTAGACACCTTCTCTAAATTAGTACTTTCCTCTAAATCCATAACCAGCTTATCTGACCCTCTTCCTGCTAAGTTGGTTAAGGAACTTCTCCCAATATTAGGCCCCTCCCTAATCAATATCATTAACACCTCTCTCTCCTCTGGCATTGTGCCCTCGTCCTTCAAATCAGCCGTAATTAAACCTCTGCTCAAAAAATCCAACCTTGATCCTGATGATCTTAATAACTTTAGACCAATCTCCAATCTCCCCTTCCTCTCTAAAGTCTTGGAAAGAATAGTTTCTACCCAACTTACTGACTACCTCTCGTGTAATAGTCTCTTCGAACCCTTTCAATCTGGTTTTAGGTCTCTACATAGCACTGAGACTGCTCTCACAAAAGTGGTAAACGACCTACTCCTCGCCTCAGATTCCGATTCTTCTTCTGTTCTTATCTTACTTGATTTGAGTGCGGCATTTGATACAGTTGATCATAATATTCTCTTAAACCGCCTAGCGAGCTACGTTGGCATCCGCGACTCTGCACTTTCCTGGCTAAATTCCTACCTATCTGATAGAACGCATTGTGTCTCATAAAAATACTATATCTGATTACTCTAAAGTTAACTTTGGCGTACCGCAGGGCTCCGTGCTCGGACCTTTGCTTTTCTCCATTTACATGCTACCTCTTGGTGAAATTTTCCGCAGTTATGGTATTAAATTTCACTGTTACGCGGACGATACTCAAATTTACATACCAATTAGACCTGACGACCGTTTACAACTTTCAAACCTAGAATTATGCCTAATCGCTGTCACAAATTGGATGTCACAAAACTTCTTGCGACTAAATGCCAGCAAAACTGAGATGCTAGTTGTTGGCCCAAAAACCCAACTACCTCTTGTTTCAGACCTTACTCTAAATTTTGGGGATTGCTTAATTACCCAGAGTCCCACAGTTAAAAACCTTGGCGTTACGTTCGACTCAGCTCTCTCATTCGATGCTCACATTAAGGAAATCACTAAGATAGCATTTTCCATCTTCGTAATATCTTGAAAATTCGCTCCCTGCTAAACACGGTGGATGCTGAAACCTTAATACACGCTTTTGTTTCATCAAGACTCGATTATTGTAATGTCTTACTCTCTGGCCTACCTAACTGTAGTATTAAAAAACTACAACTTGTGCAAAATGCTGCTGCCAGAATACTAACCAGAACTAGAAAATTTGACCATATTACTCCTATCCTAACCTCCCTTCACTGGCTCCCAATTCAAGCCAGATCGGACTTTAAGGTGCTTCTGTTAGCTTATAAATCGTTACATGGGCTTGCACCATCATATCTATCCGACCTCATCATCCCTTATATTCCATCTCGTGCCCTCCGTTCGCAGGACGCTGGCTACCTTATTGTCCCTAGAATCAAGAAAAAATCAGCAGGCAGTAGAGCGTTCTCCTACCGAGCTCCCTATCTCTGGAACCAGCTACCTCTTACAGTCAGGGAAGCTAATTCTGTCGAAATCTTCAAATCTAGACTCAAAACCTATCTTTTCTCGCAATCATACGACCTACCTTAGCACCGCTGGCCTGGGCTCGTCACAGTCTTTTCTCCTACCCTAGCCTAGACAGTATTTATATAGAAATTTGCCGTTGGGAACATAAGCATAGGGATGCCCTCTGGCTACACTGTGTCTAATCACTTTCTATCTGCTGTCTGTATGAGCGTGTCTGTGCCCAAATACGTCTGGCTCCTCTCTGACTCCAGGTCAGTGTTCTACCTGGCAGTGATGGGTGCTGCCCTGGCTCTTCGTCGTCAGTGCTGCCTTGCTCTTGCTTTCCGCTGTTCCCACCTGGACGCTGATTACGACTGCTGCCCTCGCTCCTTCACTGCTGGCCTCAGCCCCCTCTCACCGCCGCATGCTGCCTCTCCTTCTTTTGTCTCTCTCTGTTTTCTCTTGTCATCATTGTTGCCCATGACTCTGTCAATGTTTGCCCGGCACCTATTGCACGCTAAGCCGTCCCGGGGGGGGATCCCTATCTGCCTCAGCCCGCCCAAGGTTTCTTCCAAGTTTTCCCACTAAGGTTTTTCCTGGGAGTTTTTCCTTGTGTGCATTTAGGGTCTAAGGCTGGGGTGCCGGGTAGGTTAGGCTATATAGAATAGGTAGATTGTTTGTCTCGCTAAATCTGCCTCGCTACCTACCTTGTGTTTTTCATTATGCTGTCCTACAAAATTTTGTTTACCACTGATTGTATTTAGTTAGACCTAGCTAGACACATTCTCTGTAAAGTCCTCTGAGACATGCTTGTGATAAAGGGCTATATAAATAAATAAACTTGACTTGACTTGACTTGACGTTTACTTTCAAAGCGCAATGTCCAGAGGTGAATGAGTGGACCAAACTGAGATCTGGATAGTGGAGGAGGACGTGGTGTTTAGGCTTGAGAGGTTTGTCTGGGAAAATAGACATCTGGATAGTGGAGGAGGACGTGGTGTTTAGGCTTGAGAGGTTTGTCTGGGAAAATAGACACTCTGGAGATGTAGTTT